>NC_085876.1:6956863-7009363 GCF_034702125.1 Engraulis encrasicolus
AATCGGTAATACCAGATCACTGCGGAAGAGAAAGCCATGCCCAAGGGAGGGGACAAAACTCCCAGCGGAAGGTGCGGCCGTCTGGTAAATATTGACCGGTCGACCGACCACACCTCCATAACATCAGCTGGTTACAGAGCACGTCGCACATCAACACTTGTGTGACTCCCTGAGGAAGACTGAAGTCACACCGTCACAACATGTCAGGTAAAGAAGATTTTTTTTCATGTCTGAAACAAAAGGAAACCAGTTGCTTTTTCAAAGTCACTGTCGCCATAGCGATCTTCAGTGGCCGATGCATTACATTTGAGTCATAGCAGCGAGACTAGTCTGCATGTTGGGAGTTTCGATCGTTTGTGAATATTGCAGTGCAAAGGTCTTTTTCTCATGCCCTCCACACAAGTTGAGGGTCAGTATCTGAACCTCATGACATGATTTCCATAGAGTTTCTCAGTCTTTACAGTACTGAAATCTCAGCAGCAGAACTTAGTAGCCGTGTTCTGTCATGATTGGATGTAAACTTACTTCGAGTTTATAGCAGTGCCATCAATTAAGTCGAGAAGGCATCAGTTAAGAGCAAATATTAATACTCAAACATGTACATTTGAATATCACCTTTTTATTATTCCTTGTAAATATGTGTTGAAGTGCATTGTTTTATGCTGTTTGTTTATTTAATGCTTCACCATTTAACCGACCGCTGTAATCCTCAAAGTCTGCAATTAAATTACAGATTGATAATTTAATGACAAATGTTTAATGAGCCAACTCTTGGCAGCAAATTGGTCTCCAGTGTCTCATCTCTTGTTCCCACCTGAGATGGTGCTCACATGATCATTTTTGTTCTTTCGTTGTTTCCTTGTGGAAAGACTGCAGTGTTGTTGTACTGTAGTGGTCATGTGTTATTTGTTAAGGCCAGTTGGCACAACTCGTGTTTAGGTAATTGGAAGAGAGTGTCCAGATGTGTGAATGTTTTTTCATGGCTGCGTGTTCATGGTTGTGAATGTTTTTTTTTTTGCTTGTACAGTTTGTAAGGGTGAAACATGAATGGAGAAGCGTCATATTTGAGCTGCATTGCTAGGCAACAGCATAATTATTTTCAGATTTTATCGTCATCAAAATGAGTGCTGGTTGATGATCTGTAGTTCTGCTCATCGTCCTTGTATCTACACTCGCCTCCAAAAGAGTTGTCGCCTATCCATCTGTTTGGAATAACAGCTAATAACCTGACTTTCAATTAATCACTTGGCTTCAGAAGTCACTCATATGAAAGCTACAATCCTCCCAAATGAAAATGTATTTAAAAAAATACATTTCATGCACCAACGAAAGATTGACCCTTTATTGAACACAGACAGGGCAGATTTTCACAAGACAAAAGTTTTGTCGCCTATCGAACATAATGTGAAAATGAGCAGATAAGTCACTTCAAAACACTTCAAATACGCAGATTTGGTGTCATACTTAATCACTGAATCACTCTCACCTCTCCAGAAAATCAACTTTGGCCTTAGGTGTATGTTTAGGGTCATTGTAATCATGGAAAGCAACACAATGAAAATCAATGGAGTTCAATGAGAGATGGTGACATATTCGCTATTCGTAGAGCAATACATGTTTAACTTCATGATGTAATCAATGATAAAAGCCCTCAAACACCTGCAGCATACATGCAGCTCCTCATAAGAGTTGTATCTGTACCATGTTTCACGTTATGCACAATTTCTCTTTTTTCATATTCTTCATCTCCAACACCATATAGTTTTGATGCTATCAGTTCTAAAATGGTTGATCTTGGGATCTTGACTTCAGAGTATGAGTCCCATTAGCCTTCATTTTTGTCAGAATTAGGCCTGACATACTCTTGGCTGGCTTTTTTGAGACAGGACAGTGGGAGAGACTTCTTTGGTGTTAAAGGTGAAGAATTTGGAAAAAATACATGGTGCCTAAAGTCAAACATGGGAGGGATACAGCTGTTATTTGGAGCTGCATGCATGCTGCTGGTGTGTGAGGGCATGTATCATTGATTACATCATGAAGTTAAAAATGTATTGCTCTACGAATAGCAAATATGTCACCATCTCTCATTGAACTCCATTGATTTTCATTGTGTTGCTTTCCATGATTACAATGACCCTAAACATACACCTAAGCCCAAAGTTGATTTTCTGGAGAGGTGTGAGTGAATCAGTGATTAAGTATAACACCCGAATTGCGTATTTGAAGTGACTTATCTGCTCATTTTCACATTATGTTCGATAGGCGACAAAACTTTTGTCTTGTCAAAATCTGCCCTGTCTGTGTTCATTAAAGGGTCAATCTTTCTTTGGTGCATGAAATTTATTTTTGTACATTCATTTTCATTCGAGAGGGTTGTAGCTTTCATATGAGTGACTTCTGAAGCCAAGTGATTAATTGAAAGTCAGGTTATTAGCTGTTATTCCAAACAGATGGGTAGGCGACAACTCTTTTGGAGGCGAGTGTATTGCCTGGCAGTTGAAAATGCCCATACAAGACTACTCGAAAAGGGTTTGTTATCTTAACAAATGACCTCATCTTTGGCCACTAGTTCTTATCAGTGTAGCTTTTGATTGGATGAAACCACTGGCCATATAAGTAGAAGCCAACCTGCTGGTATGAAATGTACAGTATAACACAATGTGTGTCATAGTTACAGGGAGAGGTCAATATTTAAACCACATCCTCACACACCTGAGGTTTGAACACTGTGTGACCCTTTGTAGATCAGCTCTCGCAGGCTCAGAAATGGCATTGAGGAAATGTAATAAACTAGGGGGAGCTGGCCGTTTGGTTCCACATCCATGTTGAATACAACAAATGAATACTGTGACCCGCTTTAATTTTATGGTACAGTCCATTTTGTTTGTGATAAGTTACTAAATGAATGTACAAATGGAAAAAAATATTATCTCAATTATTTTGAAACTGCAAAAAGGTGCTGTATAAATGGTCTCAAAGTGCCATGGTAGTACTCAAAGTGACATACTGAGCATACTAGACTGTGGTCAAACTCGAAAAGGGAAATCACCAGTGCATTACACATGGGGAAGATGAATTTGTGCTTTTATTCAGAGTAGTGTCAGACTAACATTTTGATGTTAACACGTCTTCAGCTGAGTCAAAAATATAAATAAAAAAACCACTCCGTCCTCTCCTATGACGCACCAGATGTAGCCTACTAGTATTCTGAAATGAATTAACCTACATAGTATGTCAGCAAATCGTACTGGCCCTGCTTCACTTTGATGTACGTGTACAGCTGCTGAATGGCATAACTCCTCCACACTTTAAAAGCCACTTCAGGTGTTCTCAACATCTTTTACAGACAAGGTTTCTGTAATCCGTCACATGTTGCCAAACCAAACAGGGCTGTTGTTGACTCACTAGGCTTTTAAAATTCTTCACATGTTGACGGCTCATGTTTCATGCAGCCTAGTGGCATGGGTGTATCGTGTTTCATTTCTGCACGGTGACTGAGCATCATTTTGATGGTGGGTAGGTTTGTGTAAATAATGCTGTGTAATTCCACTAACGTTGCCCTGAGGGCTAAGCTTACACGTGATTAGAGTTGAGGCACTGATGAAGTCTCATCAATGGCCATCATCAGACCCAGTTCTCAAGTTACCTTGTGTCATGCAGTTGTTTTATGTTGTATTGATATGGATGGTTAAAATAGAATTGATGTTTTGAAAAACAATGTTTTGTTTTTGTGTGGGTGTATATGGTTCTCAAATGACACGCACTGCAAAACATGCACACATGCGAAAGCTTTGTCTGCATTGAATGTTTGTGCAGTGACCAGACTTGCACATTGTCTTTTTGTATGCTTTCGACGACAGAATAGTTAGACAATGGAAGACTGAAGTGCTGTTTTGTTCTCATCAGCATACTGTAGCAATTTTTAACCTTTTCATAAAATTCAAAAACAAATTGTACTGTACTACCATAACCACCTGCACGGGAACTAATGACGAAAATTATATTATGTTAATGCAGGTTAGATCAAGAGAAACGGGACAAAGTAACCCCCAAAGATCCAAACATCAAGGTTTACGGCTACCAACATGAGGATTCACAATACAAAATCTTGATATTTTCTAGGGACCTAGTTAAGGTGGCAGGTGTTTGTTGCCAAAGTGGCTGCCTTAACTTTTGAAGGCTGGGGGAAGCCCTGCCACCGCAGTCTTGGGTCTAGGATCTTTGGAGATTGCTCACTTGTTCCTCTCCTCCTACTATCCTTCCAGTCATATCATCCCTCTCTTCCACTTCTTTGCTGTCACTTTCTCAGTCTTTCCCATCTAAATAAAGGAATACAAGTCCACACATATATTTCGGGCGGGTGGGAATCGTCTCCATGGCTGTAACACACATTTATGATGCAAGTTAGCTACCTTTGATCTTATTTTGATGGCTGACTTGTTTCCCTTCCTCCTTTTTCCTCTTCCAGCCGTATCTGCGTTTGTGGAGGCCTATGATGCCGTGGTGTCCGGGCCTGTGGCGGAGTACATGTCCCTCAGCAAGAAGATCGGAGGAGATGTCCAGAAACATGTAGGCACCAAAGCTTTAAGATGGTTCAACATATCCTTAGTGAAAGGCCCCTTGTTTTATGGGTGCAGACAAGGAAGCATGTAAAATGATGGTTGTCAAAGAATTAGATGACCATAAAAATGTAGGCACCGATTCTACATTCTAAATCCAATTTTTATTTTGAATTTGCCTCTAGTTCAAAATGACACTTGTATGTATTTTGTGGGAACAGACAAAGAAGACATTCCTGTAGATAGGCATTCCTTTTGCTCAGCAAAAAATGAGATTTTAAAAAATGAAGGGTAGTAAGGGAGAGCATATGAATAAAAATGAAATATGAGTAATTAATTAGATGGAGTGAACAGTAGATTTCTGCAAGAAGACAGTTAATTGCATTAATTTGCTACAACAGTAGGTATTCAAAGTTGATGCCAAAAGTTGTCGAAATATGATGAAAAGCAATAAGCAGAATTATGCAATTGCAATGCACAATGCAATATGAAGCATATTCTTTAGTTGCACAGATTCTTGAAATTTTTCATTCTGAGTAATCTGATTCTGGTTAAGAAATGTCTACACAAGGAGGGAAATGTAGCTGAAGGATTTCATGTGTTCTGTTAACCGGAACTGGAACTGGAACTAGAACTGAGTATTCTGAAGATGTACTTATCTCTCTCTCTCGCCATCTCTCTCTCTCTCTCTCTCTACCTCTCTCGCCATCTCTCTCTCTCTCTCTCTCTCTCTCTCTCTCTCTCTCTCTCTCTCTCTCTCTCTCTCGCCATATCTCTCTCTCTCTCTCGCCATCTCTCTCCCTCTCTGTACTTTAGGCCGACATGATGCAGAAGGCTTTCTCAGCGGAGAGGCAGTTGCTGATCAAAGCCTCCAGCAGCCAGAAGCCTGCGGATGTAAGTCTTACTCTCACCATGGCAACACAAGCTGTGCTCTGCTATGCCATTGGTTAATGGGGCGGATTCACATTATGAATGGAGAGACAGGAAACTCTTCAGGCCTTGTTTTTGTCAATGGCTTGCAGCACTTGTGTGAACTAGATTTCAGCATGTTTTTTTCTACAAGTCGTCTTTTCTTATCTCTTTTAGTGTTGCTTCCTTATCCTTCCTACTTTTCTGTGAAATTAATCTTTTGTCCTGTGGTTTAAAGCAATGTTTTTCCCAGTGTTTTAAAGCAGTCTTTTTCCTGCGTACCACCCCCAAGTAATTTTCCATACCATAAGTACCCAAGTCATGTTCGAGATCTCTATCTCTGTCCTAATCTTACACATACTCCCAGCAGTGTGCTCACATACTGTACCCCTAGTGGTACACATACCCACCCCTGGTTGAGAATCACTGGTTATTAACCCATTGATGCCTGATGTTGCGTTGCGCAACATTGGCCCTGGCGCCTGGAGCTGCATTACGCAACATTCAGGCTCATGAGATCTGAGACAACTTTATTAAAAATCTGTTTGTTTGATATTAATGAACACATTCCAATGAAAGATGAGGTTCTTAGCATTTAAATGCAACTTAGTGCATATTTGTATGTGCTTCAGAAGCTGAGATATTTAGGTTTTTATAGGCTGAGGGCAGCTTTTCTTAAAAAGAGCTCAGGCATTCAGGAGCTCAGGCATGGGTTAAAGCACTGTTATTAATGAATCCATTTCCATGTTCTTTTCCCCAGTCTGTCTTGACATCCCTGCTGGCCCCGGTCTCCAAGTTGATCCAGGAGGTCCAGAGCTTCCGTGAGAGCAACCGCTCATCTCCGCTCTTCAACCACCTGTCGGCCGTCAGCGAGAGCGTGCCTGCCCTGGGCTGGATCGCCATGGTGAGCATGACGTGCATGCATGCGTGTGGGTGTGCGTCTGTTGGCCGTCAGCGAGAGTGTGTCCCCTCTTGGATGGATGGCTGTGGTGGCCATGGCATAATATTGTGCGCATGCGCGTGTGGACATGCTGAGGAGAGAGGAACATGGTATGTGTGTATCGGGAGGGTGGTGTCTTGGGTGTGTGTCTGTGACTTATTTGTGGATGGGACATTGTTTTGTTGTTGTTGTTGTTGTGTATGCCCTTGGATGCGTCGCCATGGTGAAGAGGGAGGAGGGATTGCCTGGCATGGTGTTAATGTGTGTTTGCTGGGAGGGTCTTGAGTGTGTGACTGTTAATTGTTTATGGATGGGAGAGTGTGTGGTTGTATGGGAGTACGTGAGGGTCTTGTGTGTGTGCGTGTGTGCGCGTGCTGCTTGTCAAGTGTCTGACTGAATTGTTGGTGGATGGAAGAGCGCATGCATGGTTTAGTTTGATGGGAGACTGTGTGTGGTTGTGGGTCTTGAGGTGTGTGTGTGTGTGTGTGTGTGTGTGTGTGTGTGTGTGTGTGTGTGTGTGTGTGTGTGTGTGTGTGTGTGTGTGTGTGTGTGTGTGTGTGTGTGTGTGTGTGTGTGTGTGTGTGTGTGTGTGTGTGTGTGTGTGTGTGTGTGTGTGACAGAAGCCAGTGAGGACATGGGGGAACAGACTCGTCTTTCATTAAGCGATGCCTTTTGCTCCCCGTTGGCAATCAATCTCTCATTCACTCAGGGCAACAATGAGGCACTGTGGCAATCTGGACAGTGCGGTTGATGGCTGTTTGGTGTGTGTGCGCGCGTGTGTGTGTGCATGTGCGTGCGTGTGTCAGAGAGGGAGTGTGTGTACACACATGCTTGCACAAAGGCAGAGCTGTTGAGATTTAAATGTTGTCCCAGCTATTGTAGACAATGACCCATATGAGAGAGGTCTTGACAAATATGCGAGATGTCCGTATGTAGCCTTTTGGTGCAAATGCGGATCTCCAGAAATTCAACTCACTCAGTATTGGCTGAAAAAAACCTCAACTACATCATAACATGGCTATGACATTACATAGGAGTCTAAAGTAACAGATTGAAACGTGTTCATTACCCTTTTGGTAAAGGCAAGCCTACAACAGAAGCTACAAATGAAAGGGTTAAAAAACGCATCTTGACAGCCAAGCCTCACCGTTGTTACTTCAAAGATAAGAATACTAATGCCCTACTGCCACAACACTCAGAAGATAATTGTTTGAACTTTAAACTTCCTGTCGTCTTGAAAGTGTTGGAGGCACATACTGTATGCCACAGTTGTTGATCTCATAGAAATCTTGTCAGGACCGGCATTGGAAATTAAATGAAATGTCACACAGTTTTGCTCACAGGACCCAATACTCATGAACGGCGTGACGTTTTCCACGTGCGTTATGCCCTTTTGTGGGGGAAAACAGCCTATGCAAGTCAATTGGTGTTGGGAAAGAATAAACAAACTACAAGGACCTGTAGACTACCGTTGTCCATGCTCAACATGCCAAAAACGTGTTGTGTTGCCGGCTGTTCAAATAATATAGCCAAATAGCCTATAGTGGCTGAAGCATGGACTGTGTTCATTTTGGCTAGCCTGTGTAGCATGTAAGTTAATGAGACATTCGGTTTGATTTCCCCCATAAAGGGGCGTAACGCACATTTACGAGCAAAGTACCCGGATGGCCGTTCATGAGTATGTGCAGAAAATGAGTATTTAACCCATGAAGTGATGTGTGTGTCCTCCAGGCTCCTAAGCCAGGACCCTACGTCAAGGAAATGCAAGATGCTGCCACCTTCTATACCAACCGCGTACTCAAGGACTACAAAGAGAAGTAAGCCGTATATCTGCCCGTCTGTCTGTCTGTCTGTCTGTCTGCCTGTCTGTCTCTCTGTTTCAGTTAAGGTTTTAATGTGCTTGTAAGGTCATCACTTCAGTGAATGAGACGTGGCTCTTGTATTGTAAATGCTGCGGTACATTAAATAACGATTTGTACTATGGACTTTACATGGCGTAGTGACAAACCAAGGTCATGCAAACATCTAGCCAGCCCCAACTTCCAGGTTTAGAATTGTTTTAACCTTGTGATCTCTCGTGTGTGTGCGTGTGTGTGCGTGTGTGTGCGTGTGTGTGTTAGGGACAAGACGCATGTGGACTGGGTCAAGGCATACCTCTCCATCTGGACTGAACTGCAGACCTACATTAAACAGCACCACACCACTGGCCTCTCCTGGAGCAAATCTGTGAGTCTTTATTCATCCAGACACGCGCATGTATACCTCAACAGTGTTGCGAGATTGGGATGTTTTGCATGGCCGTCAGCAGGTCTGCACTTTTATGGCCATGTAAATCAATCAATTTCTTAAAATTGGGCAGAAATTACGGCCCCCAGGTGGTTTTTGAGCACTGTTTGGGCTGGAACTGGTCAGACAAATCTGGCAACACTGAGCCTCAATCTTCCATACATGCATTGATCCATCACAGACATTCTGTTTTTTCCCCCAATATTTTGTTGACTTTTTGGTGCCACAATATACCCATGACTGTTCATGGCGTAAACGTTTATGGTAAAATAGAAACAATAGAAAAGACGGGGGATGGCACTCGTTGTTAGCAAATTAGGGAGAATTTAATGAGGGCTTTATGACTTTAGTAAGGAGTGCATCAAAAGTTGAATAATTTCTTACAGAATGAGCACCCAGTTGCTCTTTACAGTTGAGTTATAGAGCTTAATAAAATGGAAAGAATACCATAATTAATAAGTGTGTGTGTGTGTGTGTGTGGTGGTAGGGCCCGGTTGCCTCTGCCGGCCCCGCTGGTCCTGCCCCAGGCGGCCCCGCTCCCCCTCCCCCCAGGCCCCCTCCTCCCCCCATGGACTTCGGGGGCTCCTCTGGCGGAGACTCTGGACCAGACACCAGGAACGCCCTCTTCGCCTCCATCAACAAGGGCTCCGATATCACTAAAGGTGGGTGTGTGTGTGGGGGGTGACTTAAACCCATTGATGCCAGAGGCTGCATAGCGCGCAACATTCACCCTCGCCCAGGAGCAACATGACTCAGGCTCATGAAATTTGAAATTTTTCAATGAAAAATGTTGCTGTGTTAGAGGTCAATGAATATGTTTGATGTCAATGAATATATTTTAATACAAGTTAAGAGTCTTGTCATTTGTTTTACAATTTATTTCATGCTTTTATGTGCTTCAGAGGCTCATGTCTTTGTCATGTATTTACAGAAATGCACGTTGTATATACAGTATGCTGTGGGCATCTGTCATATCATCAGGTGGTTTCCAAGTCTGTCTGAAGTCTGCACTGTTCTGCTTCATCTCCATACTACAGGTCTGAAGCACGTGTCGTCCGACCAGATGACTCACAAGAACCCGAACCTGAGGGCACAGGGCGGCCCCATCCACTCCTCCCCCAAACCCTTCACGCCCCCCGCACCCCGCTCCACCCCCAGCCCTGCCGCTGCCGCCACCGCACGCAAGCTGCCCCCCGTGCTCGAGCTGGACGGCAAGAAGTGGAAAGTGGTACGTGGACAGGGAATCGCATTCAAATGTTGGTTGTATTTTGTGAATGGCTGGAACAAACGCATGGTTTTGCGCTTCCATTTCTGAAGCAAGATTACGGCTCCCCTGCACTTCACAGCAGTAATTAGATTTTGTACTGAAGTTTTTTTTCTTTTATTGTGTGTGTGTGAGCGCAGGAGAACCAGGAGGGAGCTCAGAACCTGGTGATCAGCGACACGGAGCTAAAGCAGGTGGTCTACGCCTTCAAGTGCAACAACTCCACCCTTACGGTCAAGGGCAAGATCAACTCGATCACCATCGGTAAGATATTCCTCTGTCTGTCTGTCTGTCTGTCTGTCTGTCTATCTATCTATCTCACCCTGGTCCCAAGTTTCTGCCACACAATAAACTTCCTCATTATGTAACTATCTCCCAGAATGCACCGCTGACATTTGTGTCGACGTAATGAAATATCATTCTGACTATCCGTCATGTTGTTGAGTTTTAATGTCGTAACAGGCTCTCATATAATTGCATTTTAGCAGCTCACTGAGGTCTCTTTCACACGTGAGAGATGAAACCAAGTGCTCCCCACCCACCTCGTGACTCAATTAGACAGGCCACAACTTCCCCCTCTCTCTCTCTCTCTCTCTCTCTCTCTCTCTCTCTCTCTCTCTCTCTCTCTCTCTCTCTCTCTCTCGTACGCATCTGTACATCCTGTTGCAAGTACAAGATTGTGACTTGACCCAAAAAAAAGCCATCACTGGCGTCTTTTCTATGTAGCTGCATCAGGCTGGTTTCACGACGGATAATGCCACTATTCAATGTTTTTTTGTGTGTGTTGACTAGATTATCTAAAAAAATTGCTTTTATATTGGTAACCAATTATTATTTCCTTTTCACAGTAGTGGCATTAGCTACGGTGGCACCAACTGATGTCTGCTACTAAGAAGTGCAAATGACCCGCATTCCCTCTTTAGACATCTGGTTCCGATGATTGTTGTATGTTTGGCTGTGTCATGCAGTCTTTAAAGTGGCTATGTGTGTGTGTTTTGTTTTCTCAGACAACTGTAAGAAACTGGGCCTGGTGTTTGACGACGTGGTTGGTATTGTGGAGGTGATCAACTGCAGAGATGTTAAAGTCCAGGTGTGTGATAACAAGCATCAAATATTGTGATAATATTCATCATACTAGAGTTCAATTTATTTATATGGCACGTTTCATGACACACAAACTTGATGTACTTTAAAGGTGGAGCATGCCATATTTTTGGTAGTTTATTTCAAGGATCCATGCTGCTCATTCACAAATTTTACCTTCTTCACAAATACTTGCCACTACCATCTAATTGTAATTATTCATTATGACTGGGAAAATTTCATGCATTAATTTTGTGACCGTAGTAGTCATCCTCCCCTTTTTGTCTCCCTTTTATGTTTTAAGGTTTTTGATTTACTGTATGTACTGTAAACACCAAACAGCCAAATAACAAAGCAGCCAGAACACTTGTATAAAACTCTGCTTCCAAATGAACCACATTCCCTTCCTTTTCCTCCATGTGTTTCTAGGTGCTGGGTAAAGTTCCCACCATCTCCATCAACAAGACGGACGGCTGCCACGTTTACCTGAGCAAGGACTCGCTGTCCTGCGAGATCGTCAGCGCCAAGAGCTCCGAGATGAACGTCCTGGTACCCAAGGCTGACGGAGAATTTGTAAGTGTGTGTGTGTGCGCTTGTCAGACTCCGTCAGAGGCAAGGGCCACTGACCATTTTGACTAACCCCCAGGGCAAAATGCATCTAGAAGGGGGTCCCTATCACAGAGGATACAATAAAATGGGGTTCCCATTTGGACCCCTGTGTCCCTCGGCCCAGGACCCCTTTGTCGCCCCCTGGTGGTAAACCTGGTCAGATCACGGTCTCCTCTCTACACAGAAGACTCATTTAGGTAATCTGTGCCAAGTCTTAAAAACAAGTACCAGGGATGTCTACACTCCAGTCAAAAGTGAAATGGGAGGCTATATGTGAGTTAAGCCCACTGTACAGCAAACTCTCATAACCAGTGAAACGTCCATCAGCTTTTGCTTTCAATGCTTCTGCACTAATGGAGTTCAGTGCACGTTGGCCCTACCGCGTACCCTCAAACCAGGGATCATTGAATGGAAGCGTGCGTGCGTACGCTATGCATTACCTTTTCCACTCACTTCCATTCCATATTTTGTGTGTCTTTCTGTTTCAGACCGAGATCCCCGTACCAGAGCAGTTCAAGACCGTTTGGGATGGCAGCAAGCTCGTTACCACAGCATCAGAGATCGCTGGATAGAGGGACTTCCTGTTCCGAAACCCTCCCCCCACTCCTTCTATTCCCGTTAGCAGAATGCCTACCTGACTGACTGACCAACCCACCCACCCAGCCAATCACGAAAAAAAAGCAGATCAAGATGCCAACATCGCACTTTGTTTTGCCCATCAGCCAATCGGCGCTCTAGCTGTTAACTTCCTTCAGCCAATGGGAGGACTGCTTGCTTTATCTCAAGCATTTCTTCAGCCAAGTGCAAGGAGCAGCGTTTTTTGTCATTCCATTTGCTTAATCTGTGCCCAGTAGGCACCTACAAATTTTTAATTGCCAAGTTAGAAAAGACCAACAAAAAATGTCTATCTGTTTATCTGTCTGCATTCCAACCATATGAGAGGGGAAGGGGAAATACTCATTGAGACCAACAGGGGGAGCTATAGCTTTCTTGGTGTTCTCATCTGGTTTTCTCCCTGATTCTGTCATTCCTAATTAAACAATAAAAAGAGAACATTCCTGTTATTCACTTGTCTGGTCAGGTTTTAGGCAGGTTGGGGGATGGTGTCTGCTCTGTTCCGGCGGTTTCTGTTCTCCATATAATATGCAATCAGCCCTGAAGCACATGACATGTTCACCTCTGTTTATCACGGCAACCACGCTCTTGATCATCTATCAACGATGACTGTATTCATGTTAATAGTGGCGATAACGATATTATTAAGGAAAATAATAAAACAAAACGACACAATAATAGTTGCTCATAAGCATCAATGCAACCAACGCTCAGCAGCCTCCACCGCCTCCACCACCACCACCCAGATGTTAGGGAAACTAATCTTAAAGGAAATGACGTGTTGCGTGCAGGTTCACTCTATAGTCTTTCCCATAGAACGCACGAAGCAGAAGTTCTAGTGGCTGCTGCTGCTGCTTCTTATACACCTGTTCTGTGGACCAAAACCTCCTTTTGTTCCCCCCTCTCCTATTCCTTCGCTGAGAGCCTGTCAGCACTTACTTAAGGGCACATTTCCCCCCCTCAACACACACACAAACACATACACACTGACGTTAAAGCTAACATTCCCACCCTCCTCTATAGCTAGTTATACAAAAATCCTCCTTTTTAGGAGAATGGGAGGAAGTGAGACGGTTGTCGGAACTCAACCTTTTAGAAAGGGGTATATTCCAAGCACATGCTCTTGTGGTAAAACCTTATGCTAAAACTCCTGACTAAAAAAATAAATAAAGTTCAGTGTGGTTCTGATTTGGTAAAAGCATAAAAACACAAAAGCTTTGGGGATAAGCGCTGCAGTTTACACTTGAGTAAACCTACCCAGAGTCACTTAACTGCAAACACTTGAACCACGCTGGCGAAACGGTTTTAAATGTTTTCGATTGGCCGGGAGGTGTTAAAATACCTTGTGTCCTTTTTGTTGCTCTTCTTTACTCACACTCCTTTTGATCTTACACACACACACACGCGCACACACACCACCACACACACAATTGTGGTATTTTGTATTTGTTTTGGTTTTTTGTTGTACTTCTTTTCTTATTGGGTGGAATAAATAAAAACAAAAAAAGTCTGTTCATTAGTATTGGCGGAAAACATCATTAAAATTGTTGCAATAAAGTGCCAGTGTTTGTCGTCTACTGATTTGAGAGCATGATGAAAAAAGGTGTGCATGATTGAATCGAATTATAGAAACACTAACACATGACAGTACATAGCTGTTACGCCATTTATTCCATTGTAACTAATGAAGTAGATCGCTTGTGTTGTTACTGAAAACCACCACAGGAACCACTGCGATTCTTCACCTTCAACACCAAAGAAGTCTCTCCCACTGTCCTGTCACAAAAAAAAAAACAGTCTAGAGTTTGTCATGCCTAATTTTGACAAAAATGAAGGCTAATGGGACTCATACTGTGGTGTTGCTCACAGGAGGAATTGTAGAGACTTCAAATGATGAGGAGACCGTATGTCAAGTTCATCCTTTTAATGGAACTGTCACGGGCACACTGAACAATGTGAAGTAGCGCAGTATCAATATATACCATGGATTGATTACACCTCTGCAGTGCCACCTACTGGTGGTGGAGTACATGCACCCAAGCATAATAAGTAATACTGTAAACACAACATCTCCCCTGTTTCTCATAAGATTACTTTACCCATATGAAACTGAGATTAGATTTCACTGAACCACATTTGTGCATATAATGATCCATTCATTCTTTAACCATAAGTAACCTGTAGAAACACAAGATTAGAAGTGCCAACCTGTAAACGGCAACATTAGTGTTAACTGCAAAGCATACAATTGTAACTTAAGATTCTTCAAGTATCAGTGCATCAGAAATAACTCAGGTAAGTATTATCAGCAATAACTCAGGTAATCATTATATCAGTGCATGAGAAATAACTCAGGTACATATTTAGTGCATCAGAAGTGTATCACTGAAATAAGGCAGATTAAACTCATACTGAAAACATTCAAATGTTTTTTTTCATTGTCAAAATCAACACATTGAACAGTATTAAATTCTTCTTCTTTTCATTGTCTTTTTTTCATAGGGCAGCGTTCGGCGTGCACCCTGTATGTTTCTTTTTTTTTTTTCATAGGGCAGCGTTCGGCGTGCACCCTGTTTATTTCATTTGTCACTTCATCACGTAATCCTTCATCCATGAAGGTGAGTGACTTTCTCTGTGCCGTGCAGCAGGTCTAGGAGATGTCTCTGCTGGAGTGGCACGGTCGTTGCTCTCGTCACGCCGAGGTGTCTCCCTGTGGAGAGACAGGCGCGCAGAATTCCACCTCTTCCCATCACTCAAGACGAAGGTGCTCGGGCCGGTACGCCTAAGCACTGTGAGGGGTTTGGTGTACCGTCTCTCTCCCTTTCCCACATGGAAAGGCTTGCGGATGCGCACTTTGTCACCAAGGGAAAACTTGGGGACTTTTGCGCCTCTCTTGGAGTCGACGTACAGCTTGCTCCTTTTCTGTCGGCGGATGACTGTAGCTCTGACGCCGTCGTACTCTCTGCTCTCTGTCGGCGGTAGGACGTGTAGCTTTGTCCTCATCGGTCGTCCTCTCAGCAGCTGGAAAGGACTTTCGCCGGTGGTTGCATGGTCAGTAGCTCTGTAGTTCTGCAGCATCTCCGTCACTGCAGGCTTCCATGGACGCTGGGCTACCTCTGCTGCCTGGATACAGTCTTTTAAGACACGGTTGAAGCGCTCCACGCACCCGTTTGACTGTGGGTGGTATACGCTCGTTCTGATGTGTTTAATGCCTCTTTCCTTTAGGAAGTCAGCAAAAGCAGAGGACGTGAATTGGGGCCCATTGTCACTGGTAATTTCGAGGGGGTTGCCTTCACGTGCGAACACGTTGGACAGGAATTTCAGCACTGTTGCAGTAGTTGCATTTGAGGTGAAGGCTACCTCCGGCCACTTGCTGAAGTAATCGATGAAAGTAATGGCGAATCTGCAGTCATAGGCCGCACGCTCGAATGGGCCTACAATGTCCATTGCCACATGCTGGAAAGGGCCGCCAGGAAGGTCAACAGGCTGTAATGGGGCTGGAGCAGCTCTGGCGGTTTTGTCACATGACTGGCAGATCGAGCAGGACAGCAGGACTTGATGGACAAGATCGTCCATGTGTGGCCACCAGTAGAGCTCTCTGAGGCGTTGCTTTGTGCGGACCACGCCTTGATGGCCTTCGTGCGCCAGATGCACGATTCTCTCCTGAAGAGCCTTGGGAACCAGCAGGCGTGTACCTCGTACGATCAGCGGAGCCTCAACTGCAAGTTCATGTCGCACTAGGAAGAATGGCTGTAGTTCAGCAGGGAGAGCTTTCTTCACCTTGGGCCACCCTGAGTGAATCACTTGCCGCAGCTGTGTAAGTATGGGGCAATTTTCACATTCAGCTTTGAAGTCTGCAAGCGGCAGTGCATTGTGAATTGTGATCTCAGCTATCTCTGTGCTCAGGTCTCCGTCAGCTTCCGCAGCAGTGTTGGAATCAGTGAGGGGAAGACGGGACAGGCAGTCCGCCATGACGTTTTCGCTCCCTGGCTTATACTGCATGTCGTACTGGTAGCACATCAGCTTAGCAGACCATCTTGCGATCCTCATGCCGGCTCTGTTCATGCCTTTGGTGTTGAGGAGAGTGGTCAGCGCTTGGTGATCTGTTCGAAGAGTGAATCTGTGTCCCCACACATACGTGCGCCATCTTTCCACAGCCCACACGCAGGCGAGGGCTTCCTTTTCAGTAGTGGAGTACTTCCTCTCGGCTGCAGACAGTGTGCGTGAGGCGAAGGCCACTATGCGTTCTTGGTTGCCAGAGTGTAGCTGAGTCAGTACGCCCCCCAGGCCATAATCAGAGGCGTCTGTGGTAATGAAGGTAGGTAGCTTCGGGTCAAAGACAGCCAGGACAGGGCTCTCTAACAGCATCGCTTTCAACTTGGTGAAACTTTTCTCTGCGTCACTGTCCCACTGTAGCTCAGACTGTGGACTTGATCTGAGCAGCTGACGCAGTGGCTCGACTAGTGTTGCATAGTTTGGCAGGAATTTGCTGAACCATGATGTTAGCCCCAGGAAGGAACGCAGGGCAGGCATGTCTTTTGGGGCAGGCGCATCGGCAATGGCAGTAAGATGCTCTGCACTTGGGCGTAGCCCCTCTTTGGAGATGACGTGTCCCAGAAAGGGAATGCTTGTCTGGCCAAATGAGCTTTTGTCGTAGTTAATCTGAAGGTTTGCATCTTTCAGGCGCTGCAGGACTGCCTGCAAGTGCTCATCATGTTGCTCTTTGGACTCTCCACTAACTATTATGTCATCTAAATAGTTCTGAACTCCAGGTAGGCCTTTTAGAATTGTTTGCATCATTTTCTGGAATGCAGATGGAGCGGACGCTAGTCCGAATGGAACTCGTGTGAATCGGTAGAGGCCATCGTGTGTAATGAAGGCAGTGAGGTTGCGACTCTCAGTGTGCAGTGGTAACTGATGGTAAGCTGAGCTCAAGTCAATCTGACTGTAGTGTGTGGCGCCTGCTAGTGATGAGAACAAATCCTCCATATGAGGAAGTGGATAACAGTCCATGATCACACTTTTGTTGGGCTCACGGAGGTCAACGCAGAGCCGTATTCCACCTGAGCGCTTTCGTGCAACCACAAGAGGACTCACCCATTCAGATGCATCCACACGCTCGATGATGCCGGCCTGAAGTAAGCGATTCAGCTCTGCCGACACCTCCTCTCGTATGCTCAGCGGCAGCCGTCTCAGCTTCTGACGAACTGGCTGCACTGTGCTGTTCACCTGGACCTTGTGAATGAAACCTTTCACACAACCGAGCTGCTGGGGTGAAGTAGAATCAATGTTATTCACAGTGACATTTTGAGCATGCTGCCTAGCAGTGTTCACCTTGCCTCCCATGATGTTCACATTGAGTGCTTTGATCAGGTCAAGCCCCATCAGTGGCGATCCAGCTTTCACGATGTAGAAGTGAGTGGAGACTTTGTCATCTGCAATGTAAACTGTAGCAGGTAAGCAGCCAAGTACATTCAATTCACCTTTTGCATAAGTGACTAATCTGATTTTTGGTTCACAGAGTGAGCAATCTGCAAAGTAGCTTTTGTACATTGACTCAGGCAGGATAGACACAGAAGCGCCAGTGTCAACAATGAGTTTCAGGGAGTGAGAGTTTCCCTGTTAGTCAAGTTCATTATGTATTGTTGCTGGATTTTTATGGGGATTTGGAAAACTATACATTTTTGAAAAGTAGAGAGTATAAGCAATCAGAAAAACAATGTTTCCATTTGCACAGGTGGCAGCCATCTTGGATTTTTCAAAATGGCGTCCGAAAAACCTATATTTTGTCATTTCTCAGCTTCTGAATAAGTTAGAACATTGATTTTAACTGCTTAACCAACATTTTCAGGGTCACTGAATCTAATGGTGTTAGTTTTATTGTTGTCAGACATTTTGTTACCACACCAATTTATTTGAACTATTGATTTATAGTATTTATGAGTAGATGGCCCACCATTTAAAACATCCCAGCTTGAATGTGCAAAACTGGTACAGTTTACATGTCCACCATTTTGCTGTACATTTACAGGCTTGCCTGTGCAAATCTCACAGCTACATTGTATCCAGTACAGTAAAGGAGCAGCGCCATTGAGTGTCAACAGGTGTTCAATTTTTTCATTTGGGGGAATCCTTCAGCATGCATGCATTTTCTGTATGATAATACTGGAAACTGACTGCAAGACAGAGTGACAAATCAATTGGTGTTATTAATATTATTAATGCACATACGAGCATGTCATTAACTGGTGTTGGTGAGTGTGCTTTAGTGTAACAGTGAGGGTTCTGTTTGCTGTTTGTTCTGGTTATATTCATGGGTGAAGAACATTGAGGTGAACAAGAGACATGTCAAGCCCATGACCTCATTAACTGGAAGCTGTGTATTCTATGCCAGTCTGATGATGCCAAGACGGTGGTTCTGGTCCAGAATCCAAGATTAGACGCTAATGGACATGTACGAGAAGTAGTTCAAGAGAGGGTCAGTCTGAGTGATTGGGACCATGTTAAATCCAAAGACGACTGCAGAACTGCACAGCTGAGACACCAGGGACACAGAAAGCAGTCTAGCATCTCTCCTGTCACTCAGGTGCAACCAACAAGGTTCAAATACAGCATGCAAGCAACCAACATGCACATCATTTCTACAGGACGGTGCACAGCCAAGAAGCGTGGCAAGAAGAGAGGATGAACAGAAATGGATGACCCAGGCCCCTCAACATCTAATTCTTCTCCACTCCACTCGTCAAGAAACAAAGCTCCATCTGCCAAAAGGCCGATGGTGAACTACTTTATCTGGTCAGAACTGCAAAGGAAAATCTCCAAAGGCTGCTTTGGAACAATCCCAGAATCTCACACTCAAAACTAGACTGAACACCCGCATCTCAGCAGATGATGCACATGCAATTGATGTATGATATCACAAAGATTGTGGGACAAAACATGTGTCATGTACGGCGAGACTCAGGCCTGACAGAAATACAACTCTCCAAGAAGCCTTGACGTTAACATGTCTGCTTGAGCTGATCAACCGTATTGATGTGGAAACACAAAACAAAGCATGGACATCATTGAAAAAAATGTATGTCAACATGCTTGATTCAGAAGCCTTGGAGAATCATGAACTTGCATTCAGTAGAAAGTGGCCGAAAGAGAGACACACCCTTGCTAGTCTGTTCAATTCAGCTGGGACATCATTGATGTTGCTGGATACTTGTATGTAGGGCTGGGTATTGCAGCCATGTTCCTGTATCGATTCGATTTCGATTCTGAGGGTTTTGAATCGATTAATCACGATTCGATTCGATTCAATTCGATTCACTCCGAATCGATTCAATCCGTTCCCTTTTTGGTGCAAGTATTTCCCCCAAAAGATGCTGTTGCCTATTTTTATATAAAAATGTCAAAGGGCTGTGGCTTGACAGTGTTAACAGATTGCTAATTTGTAATAAGTAGGCCTAGGCCTAATTGACTAATACCTACTGGGTATTTTCCATAGACCTAAATGAAACAAAAAGAACAAAAAGAAAAAGAGCAAAAAAATCGATTTTGTGCCCTGTGAATCGATTATGTGAATTTTAAATGATATCGATCGATTTTCGATTGAATCGATTATTTTACCCAACCCTACTTGTATGGCATCTGTTCATGGCCTGTCTTGGTGAAGGTTGCAATGTTTGTCCTTGTCACCTGTGCTGCTTTGTAAATTGCTTTCATGTTATCATATTCATCAGTTGTCATTGCAGCATGAACCATGTCTTCTTCACATGCTTCTTGATAGTAGGGACTTTTGACTTCTTTAGGTCATTTAGAACAGACAGATTTCAGTTATGGCAAGACTGTGAGGATTCTCTTTTTCAGCCACTTTCTACTGAATGCAATCTTTGTGATATTGGACAGCAATTGAATGTGCATCATCTGCTGAGATGCTGGTGGTCATTCTTGTTTTCAGGGTGGGATTCTGGGACTTTACAGCCTTTAGAGTTTTACTGCCATTTGCAGTTTTGACCTGATAAAGCAGTTCACTATCGTCCTTTTGGTAGAAGAAGCATGGTTTCTTATCGAGTGGACTCGTACGAAATCTTGTGGATAGTGGAGAAGAATCAGATGCTGAGGTGCCTGGGTCAGTCATTTTTCAGTCATTTTTCGAGACTTGGTCTGACCAAGTCCATAACAATTAACATTTCCCAAACGGCATGTTTGATCTGTCTCCTTAGGCTTGCTACTGGTTGACTGTTGTCCGACCAAGTGAGTGGAGTTCCCGATTTTTTTGAGATCAGAACCATATTTACATTTCTCTTGGCCTGCCTAGAAGCAGTGCAGAAGGTGCTGCATCACTGGGAGGTTGTGGCCTGTCTAGTGCAGTTCTGCAGTCGTCTTTTGATTTTAACATAGCCCCCATCACTCAGACTGGCCCCCTCTTGAACTACTTCCAGTACATGTCCATCAGCGTCTAATCTTGGATTCTGGACCAGAACCACCTTTTGGCATCGTCAGACTGGCATAAAACACACAGCTTCCAGTTAATGAGCTCATAATGCTTGATAATGCCTCTTGTTCACCTCGATGCTCTTCACCCATGATTATAACCAGAACAAACAGCAAACAGAACCCTCACCGTTACACTCCACCACCATCACCAACACCAGTTAATGACAGTATGTGCATTAACAATATTAATAACACCAATTTATTACTTGATTTGTAACTGTGTCTTGCAGTCAGTTTCCAGGATCATCATACAGAAAATACATGCATGCTGAAGGAAGGCAAAAGGCAAAAATGTAACGCCTGTTGACATTCAATATATTCACTACATGGCACTGCTCCTGTTTACTGGATACAATGTAGCTGGTATGAGCTTTGCACAAGCAAGCCTGGATATATACAGCACAATGCTGGACACGTAAACTGTTTTGAACATTCTAGCTGGGATGTTTTGTATGGTGGGCTTGACAGACATGCATCTACAGTGAGTCCAATATGTATTTGATCCCTTGCTGATTTTGCCGGTTTGCCCACTAATAAAGACCTGATCAGTCTATAAATTTATGATAATATGTATTCAAACATGGAGAGACAGAATATCAAAAAGAAATTCCAGAAAATAACTTAAAATAATATATTTTAATTTATTTGTATTTAATTTAGGCCAATAAGTATTTGACCCCTCTAGCTAAAGAGGATAAAGTGCTTTGTGGCAAAGCCCTAGTTGTCTAGCACTGAGGTTAGATGCTTCTTTTAGTTAATGACAATGTTTGTGCATATAGTAGAAACTATTTTTTGCCAATTTTTCTTTGCACATTATCTCTAAAACATTAATAGTTTGTGGCTGTAGCTTGGCAAATGGGAGGTTCAGTTCTCTCCATAGAATTACTATAGGGTTAATATTTGGAGACTGTCTAGGCCACTTCACGACTTTAATATGCTTCTTATTGAGCCACTCCTTTGTTGCATTGACTGTATGTTGTGTATTACTGTCATGTTGGGAGATCCAAAAATGGCCCACCCTTCAGTGTAGTGGTGGAGGGAAGGACGTTTGCACTCAGGATTGCACATTACATGTCTCCCTCCATCCATTCATTGACGATGCGAAGTTGTCCTGTGCCTTGGCCAGACAAACACCCTCAAACCATAATGATACCACTTTCATGCATGATGGTGAGGAGGGTGCTTGGGATCATAGACAGCAGTACTCTTTCTCAAAACACATTGAATTGTGATAATGCCAAACAGCTTGATTTTGGTTTCATCTGACTACAGCACCTCCTTATCATATCCTAAATCAGTCTGATGTCTGTTGGCAAACCTCAAGTGGGACTGCGCAGGTTCCTTCTGAAGTAGAGGTACCATGTGTGCACTACAGGATTTTAAACCTCTGTGGCATTAAGTGCTACCAGTAGTTTTATCAGTGATTTTGGTCCCAGTAGCTTTGATATCATTGCCTAGTTCATCCCGTACAGCTGTAGGGTGATTTCTTTCTGTTCTCATGATTATCAAATCCCTACAAAAGGTCAAATCTTGTATAGAACCCCAGACAGGCTGATGGATAGTCATTTTGTATTCCTCACATTTTGGAAGAAATGCATCAACAGCTGGGTCATTAATACCCAGTCTCTTTCTTGTGGCTTTGCAGTCCATTTAATCTTTGTTCAGGTCTAAAATCGTGTCCCTGATATCATTTGACCACTCTTTGGTCTTTCCCATGCTGGTGAGGTTGGATTGTGACTGATTCACTCATACTATGGACTGATTCTGCTGATTCAATGTGTCTTTTATGCATGTTAGTATGCACAGGCGTCTTTAATTCAGATGACAAGTTGATCCAGTGTTTCCCACAGAAATTTTGGAAACTATGGGGGCAGCCGGGGTTTATTTTGTCCGGGGGGGGGGGGGGGGGGGGCGTCTTCTCACACGGGCCTTTTTTTTGGGGGGGGGGCGGGGGGGTATTCCTGCAGTGTAAATGCAAAACGGCAAAACAATGACTACAGTATGACATTGGCGCATGGAGAAACTGTAGGCCTGGGCCTATATTTCAGCCATTTATATTTTGAGAAATAAGGCTACATAAGATTTTACCCATGACTTGTATAATAGTAGTACATTGTCATTGTCAAAAAATGCAGTACAGTGAATAATTTCTGTTTACAACACAGTTTCATTCGTCCCTCATGCAGGGGTCTGGGAAACAATAATAAAACAAAATAGGAGCAGAGATAAGAATTTAAGAGCACTGTGAAATTGTTAACGCATAGACAAAAAGGGTCTTAGAGGGTAGGCTATGCCTTTTCCCCCACACATATCTGTAGGCGTACACATTCTACATGAGGGGTGCTGGTCACAGGGCCAGTTTTTTCCAAATTCCTCCCATTAAAAGGGCTGAACAACATATTACACATTTATGTCTATATTCACATTCATTACACATTAATTTCTATATGCAGCCCGATGTCTCCTCTGCTGTGTCAATGAAGGTCTGTCACCAAACTCATTACAACTGTAAAACAAAGCCTAGGGAGTGTTAGTAAACTCATCCCAACTGTCCCTTCTCTGAAGGTTTTTTATATTACCCAAGTAAACTACAACAACTTGACTAGGCTTTTGATCCCTGTCTTTCAAGCACTTGTGGTTCTCTCTATAGCAGGGGTGCCCAACCTTTTTTTAACCAAGATCTACTTTTGAAGTTGATGGTCTGCCATGATCTACCAAGTCAAATTCAAGGATGTCAGTATGAAAATTTAAGACCACCATTTATTAATCACCATTATTATGAACAAAATGTTTTCAGTAGGCTACTATGGCCGTATCTTTTCAGTGTGTTTTTAAAGTGTGTTGAATAGCCTATCTTTACAAAGCAATGCAGCACTGATAGTATGCAGAGATAATTTCAGTCATACACAAGTCATAAACAACTGAAACAATTTCAAAATGATAAACATTTGGTATATAAAAGGCACATAGGCCCTATTTCTAAAATATGATGAAGCATTATCATGCCTTCAGCGGTATAGGCTACAAACTAAAAAGGGCTCAGAAATTCACCATTTGTTATGGGTAAATAGTAGGCTACTATGAGAGAGAGAGAGAGAGAGAGAGAGAGAGAGAGAGAGAGAGAGAGAGAGAGAGAGAGAGAGAGAGAGAGAACTCATTGGATTGGTTAACACCCCTGTTAAGTGTGACTTCTTCTATGAAGGTTTTTTTTTTCAGCTCTCTGGGACAGTAGCACAGCAAAGGCTTTCTATTGTGAGTTTGGCCAATCGTTTTGTCCACAACTGAAGCAAGAAACAGCACAAATTGAAGTGAATTCCATACATGTCAACAACTAACATTTCCCTTACACGCGGCACGCGATGTAAACGCAGTTAGCGATGATGCATGCGACTAGCGATTTGGACGAAGATCCTCGCATATCGGCGTGTCATAACGCATCGTTGCGCACATGTTCTGTTAAGGGTGGTTTATGCCTCGAGATCAGCGTCACTGCATCATGATGCAGTGAGCCGCGCAGTTAACGTAGTGAAGCCCCCCCCATCACGCAGGTACTCTGGGGCACCTCCCCAAAATTGTGTCTCGACGCAGGGAGCGACGGCGTGAAAGGGCGAAAATAGGTCTCTGATTGGTCCTCTCGACCAGCCTGCTCTGTCCTCGAGTCGAGAACAAGCGCTACTTCCTTGTTCTAACCTTCGTCGGTCTACGGACTGTGAGCTCTTCATTAAATAAGTTGCCCGTGTTTTGTTGTTTGATTTATTTACACGAACCGAAGACAACACATGCGCTTGCAAGTTACGACGCTGAAGTTATTTGGACAGTTGAACAGTGGTTCCGAGGTCGAGGAAACATTCCGCTTCGTCCTCGACAAATGAGCCACTTCTTTGTTCCAAACTACTACTGTGGCTGCCAGTGCGATCAAACATGCACGTGATATAAAGATTTAATGTTTCATTTTCATTCTCGTCGAGTCTGTGATGCTAAAAAACAACCGACACGTCTAGTTTACTCTTTGTATTGAAGGCAGTTTCAGCGTGGAATGACATCGCGCAGACCGTGCTTCAAAACAGGGCATAAACAAGATGTTACACGTGTGCACACATGAATCAACTGTAATACCCTTACGGTCACTTCCTAATGCTTTCCCCTCATTCTGTGTTACCGTGGGACTACTTATCCAACCAATACAGAGTCTATAGGTTGTATTTACTCCAGGAGGAAAATGCGAAGGAAATTCAAAATCGTAATTCAAATCGTTTTTAACAAAAACGGATATCGTTAAAAAAAAAAAAAAAATTTTTTTTTTTTTTTTTTACATTTTCGTAAACTATGGCGGCCAAATTTAAACTATGGCGGGCCGCCATAGTTTCCTTAATGTATGGGAAACACTGTGATCGGAAGTGCCCATCTGGTCTGTGGGCCCGGAACTGTAATCAGTTGGCAGGGGATCAAATACTTATTTTGCTCGATGAAATGGAAATAAATTAATATATATTCTCTTCAGTTAATTTCTGGATTTTCTTTTTGATATTCTGTCTCTCCATATTAGAATACATATTATCATAACATTTATTGACTGATTATGTATTTTTTAGTAGGCAAACCAACAAAATCAGCAAGGGATCAAATACATATTGGACTCACTGTACTTGTAGATACTATACAGTAAATCACCAGTTCAAATGAATTAGCATGGTAACAAACTGTCTGAGAACATTAAAACTACCACCAGTAGATTCAGTGACCCTGAAAATGTAGGTTTAGCAGTTTGAATCAATGTTTTAGCTCATTCAGAAGCTGAGATATTGCAAAATTATGGTTTTTCGGAAGCCATTTTGAAAAATCCAAGATGGCCGCCATGCAGACATTTGTGCAAATGGAAACATGGTTTTTCAGATTACTTATACAATATACTTTTCAAAAATGTATAGTTTTCCAAATCCCCATAAAAATCCAGCGAAAGGTTCAGATCCAAACGTAATGAACCTGACTATGTGCTGTGCTTCGACATTCACCGCACATGTTAGCTTTTCTTCTGCCGCAGCCGCGGGCTTATCATCCACGCACAGCACCTCGAGCTCAGGCACCGTAACTTCTCTCACTGTTGATTTGCATACTTTAGCAAAATGTCCCTTTTTGCCGCATTTATTGCATTTCACGGACACCGCTGGACAGTTCTTGTCATTCGCTACATGTTTGTTGGACCCGCATCTGTAACACTTGCGATCGGAACTCGCAGAATGGCGGTCTGTAGCTGAGGGCTTAGCTGGGCGCGCTCCCTTTTTCCCTCGAAACTGTGCACTCGTAGCCCTGATAGCTTGCACGGATGCCGTTGGCGGGCTTTTAGCTGAAGACAATAGCGTTGAATTTTTAACGGCTTCTTCAATTTGGCACGCAAGTGTCTGTGCCTTGTCTAAATTCAGATCATCCTCCATCAGTAATTTGTCTTTTACGGCACTCAGGTAAGCACAAGAGATAAGCTGATCACGAATCATTTCCCCTTCCATAGCTCCGAATTGGCATTGTGAAGCTAGGGATCTCAAAGCAGCTACATACTGGCTAGCAGTTTCATCAGCTCGTTGCAACCGCTGTCTGAACTTGTGCCTCCATGCAATCACATTCACTTTCGGTACGAAATGCTTTTCTAGAGCAGCCATGGCTTGGTCAAAAGTCGTACCTTGATCTGGTAAGTCGTAGAAAATGCGTTGTCCCTCCGGACCTAGGCATTGTAGCAGTACTGCACGTTTTCGTACGTCTGGCCATGTGTTTCCAGTAGCATGAATTGCTAGCATATAATTATCGAAGATTTTCCTCCATGTAGCAAACGTAATCGGTGGCTCACCCACTTGTGGAAGGAAAAGTGGTGGACTCGGTACCAATGTGCTCATCCTCGTCGCCAATTTGTGGTGTTGCTCACAGGAGGAATTGTAGAGACTTCAAATGATGAGGAGACCGTATGTCAAGTTCATCCTTTTAATGGAACTGTCACGGGCACACTGAACAATGTGAAGTAGCGCAGTATCAATATATACCATGGATTGATTACACCTCTGCAGTGCCACCTACTGGTGGTGGAGTACATGCACCCAAGCATAATAAGTAATACTGTAAACACAACAATACTCTGAAGTCATGATCCCAAGATCACTCATTTTAGAACTGATAGCATCAAAACTGTATGGTGTTGGAAATTAAGAATATGAAAAAAGAAACATGGTGCATAAAGTGAAACATGGTAGGGATACAACTCTTATGAGGAGCTGCATGCATGCTGCAGGTATTTGAGGGCTTTTATCATTGATGAATTTAAACATGTATTGCTCTACGAATAGCGAATGTCACCATCTCTCATTGATCTTTATTGTGTTGCTTTCCATGATTACATATTGACCCTAAACATACACATAAGGCCAAAGTTGATTTTTTGAAGAGGTGAGAGTGATTCAGTGATTAAGTATGACAACCGATCTACGCATTTGAAGTGACTTATCTGCTCATTTTCACATTATGTTCGATAGGCGACAAAACTTTTGTCCTCTGAAAATCTGCCCCGTCAGTGTTCATTAAAGGGTCAATCTTTCTTTGATGCATGACATTTATTTTTGTACATAAAACTTCATTTGGGAGAGTTCGGTTGTAGCTTTCATACTTCTGAAGCCAAGTGATTAATTGAAAGTCAGGTTATTAGCTGTTATTCCAAACAGATGGATAGGCGACAAAACTTTTGGAGACGGCTGTAGACTTAAGAACTATTAATAAGTTTATAGTAAGAGAATCACAAAAACACAACAATCAGTATCAGTCATGGAGGAGTATTTTTCTCCAAATGAACATACATTATTATAGTGTGAGCATTATTGGACTCACACCCCTGAATTCACCACACTATTCCATCCATGGCAAAAAAAATTAAAAACAAATGACGCTCTTTTGAGTACATTTATTGGGAAAATGGAACAAATGCCAACAGTTGTGTTAAAATAACATGATCCGTTTAAACAAATTAAATTAAAATTGTAAATGGCAAATAAAATGATTTCTTAGTCAAATGAACATGCAGGATCAGTTAAATACAGTATGAGTATGGAGTATCCCCTTCCGGAGTTCTAAAAAAACAAGATCAGCAGGGCAGATCCCTTTCACCCATTCATTCCCATTCAAAATATTCAGTGCATTCGAAACCTGTACATCGATCTTTACCTGTGTATGTGAAGTGATCATAGGCATATGGTGACCTCTTCAGGTGTGTGTGTGTGTGAGAGAGAGAGACCGAGAGAGTTCAGCATGTGGTCTGCTGAGGACACACCAGTGTATAATCAGCAGCGCACTATTCTGCCCTACAAAGGCAAAGTGCAGCAACATTGAAACTGGAAAAAAAGCCTTCAAAGCCTTCATGGTATTAGGCTGGATATCGTAGTAACATCAAATTTGATAGCAATATCTCTAAAATGGGACACATTTGTACCATAAGGCTTTGTCACAAGATAAAGGAGGCGTACTGAAGCCCAATTTCAGTCTAAACGCAATTTTGACAAAAGATATATTTACTGCACTTTGCCTTTGTGGGGTAGTATTGTTCTTATCATTTTCATTTTTTCCCAAATGAGACCAGTACCATAGCTGCGTGTGTGTCTGTTTGCTTATGCGCGGTCATAATGTTCATTGCATGTAGTCTGCATGTGCATGTACAGTCATGGTTACCTCTTCTGGTGTGTGTGTGCAGGTGGTCATAGAACACGGTTGCCTCTGCTGGTGTGAGTTTGAAACTACTGCAAGCAACAAGTTTAAGTAGAGTGGAGTTATCTGGACGTGTGCAACTGGCAACGCAAGTCTCACAACAGCAACAGGTGTGTGTGTGTGTGTGTGTGTGTCTGTGTGGTTGTATGCTGATGTATGAAAGCAGTTTTGCTTTGTGTGTTTGTGTGTGAACATGCGTGCGTACGTCCACACACTCAGCTTATGAACGAAAGTAGTATGGCTGTGTGTGTGTATGTGCTGAGCTGATGCGTGGCAGGAGTTTGAGCCTGTATGTGTGCGTGTGTGTGTGTGTGTGTGTGTGTGTGTGTGTGTGTGTGTGCTCAGCTGATGAAAGGCAGGAGTTTGGCGGTGAACCACTCCCTTGTGAACTGCAGGTGGTCTCCATCGCACTCCAGGAAGACCAGCTTACCTGCCTTATCCATCTCACCCAGACCAAGCAGATCCTGGAGAGAGAGAGAGAGAGAGAGAGAGAGAGAGAGAGAGAGAGAGAGAGAGAGAGAGAGAGAGAGAGAGAGAGAGAGAGAGAGAGAGAGAGAGAGAGAGAGAGAGAGAGAATAAATGAGTGAGCCTTGTACATGTACATCTCCCCCAGGCCAAGCGGATCCTGCAGCAACAGAAAAGGAGCACTTCATCAAATGCCTCATATCCGACATATTGTGTGTGACAGAAAGAGAGCTGTGAGTGTGTATATGAATACAAGCTCACTTTATCAGGTGCAGGTTTATCGTGTGTGGTTGTGTGTGTGTGTGTGCCTGCGCGAGTGAGTAAAGTGAGTAAAATCCACTTGTTTCCTTTTGAGAGTGTGTGTGTGTGTGCGTGTGTGTGTGCGAGAGTGTGTGCGAGAGTGTGCACTCAGTGTGCACTCAGGTTCTTGAGAGTGACTTGGTGCATGTGAGTGACCCAATGTTTACCTCCTTGAAAATGTATTTGTC
This sequence comes from Engraulis encrasicolus, assembly GCF_034702125.1. Taxonomy (NCBI): domain Eukaryota; kingdom Metazoa; phylum Chordata; class Actinopteri; order Clupeiformes; family Engraulidae; genus Engraulis; species Engraulis encrasicolus. The sequence goes on from NC_085876.1 coordinate 6,986,303, forward strand.
CAAGACCTGAGTTCAGTTGAGAGGAGAGAGATGAGATGGAACCCACAGTATGTGTCTCAGTTTCAGTGTGTGTGTGTGTGGCTTACCCGTTTATAAAGTGCACTCTCCTCAAGTGTTTGTGCCTTCAGCACACCTGTGTAGCACACCTGTGCAGTTTCTGTGTGCACACACCTGTGTGTGTCACCTGCTTATTACATTATATTACATTATATTGCATTTGGCAGACGCTTTATAACCAAAGCGACTTTCAAAAGAGGACATATTCAAGCCAACATCACAAGCAAATACAATGTGCACAGGAGATATACAGAACAACAAGTGCAGTTGCAGAGGGGTTAGTTTTTTTTTTTTTTTTTTTTTTTTAATTAAAGAGTAAATAACGAGTACACACACACAAACTAACTAAACTAAACATCATGTCAGGAGTCTGCCCTGGGGCAAGGCCAGTTCAAGCATTAGTCTAGTAGATTCTCTCGAAAGAGGAAGGTCTTCAGTTGTTTCTTGAAGGCTGCAAGAGATGTGCTTAGTCTTGCTGCCTCTGGGAGACCGTTCCACCACTTGGGTACCACAACGGAGAACAATCTTGACTGGGAGTACCTAGAGCGACTGGATGGCAGAGCCAGACGGCTTGTGCTGGATGAGCGCAGTTCTCTGCTTATGAATCCTAATCTCCTGAAGTGTGTGTGTGTGTGTGTGTGTGTGTGTGTGTGTGTGTGTGTGTGTGTGTGTGTGTGTGTGTGTGTGTGTGTGTGTGTGTGTGTGTGTGTGAATGTGCGCATGTGCGTGTGTGTGGAGCTACCTGCTTGTAAAGTGCACTCTCCTGAAGTGTCTCGGTCTCCTCTGCCTGGCCTTGCTTGAGGAATCCAAACCACTGGAGAGACAAAATAGTACACAAGTGAAATAGTAGAAATACCTGTAGCAACAACAACAACAACAACAACAACAACAACAACAACAACGACAGCACATTAATAACCAAACCACTGAAGAAGCACACCAAAGAGAGTCCAGAGAGAGTACAATCCAGTGCCACATGTTCCAAATTACCTGATTTTACTTGTCCAGGTCAACCAGGTGATTGCCTGGTTCAATGATGACCTGGTTGAACTGGACAAGTACGTAAAATCAGATCGTTTGGGATACGTGGCACTGGATTTTAACAAACTAATGAATCCAGGTTGCCCATCACTGCTGATATGCTATTGTGAAACAGAAGTACAGTTGGTTACCTCAGTGACGACTGGGTCGACCACAGAGTCCTTCAAGAACTTCACCATCACAAACTTCTCCAGGGCCATCAGGTTCTTCTTGTAGGTCTCATTCACCCCCTGGGAGAGAAAAAAGGGTAGTAGAGAAAATATTTTGTATTGTGTATTATATTGCATTGTATTGTCATTTCTTAAGTTTCGTAACACAAAAAAATGTATTTATTTTGAGGAGATTTTAGATCAGATTTCATATGAAAATGCACAACATAGCCTTTTCAACAATGATACTCAAATTTGTCTGACACTGGCTAACCCCCCAATCACATTGGCCAACATGATATACAGGAAACACTGTAAAGTAAAGCAGCCTTAAGACCATTTTATAGTTTTACACTTAGACCGAATGTGTCACCCCATAACAACAGTTTCACATGAGTACCATTTAACAAGCACGAGACAACGCCAGATCTTAACTAATTCTGAATGGCTTCTTCTAATCCCTTGTACCAACAAAGACACTAATCAGCTTTATACAAGATCTTGCTTGTCCTCAGACCCTCAGACCATTTTGGACTGTAGCTCTACAAAACTGAAGCTCTAGCAAGATACAGCAAATTGGGAGACAAGATTATGAGGAGGAACATACAGTAATTATCCGCAGAACATTTCTGGACAGACTTCTTGAGAGTGTTTAGTAGTATCACCCTCCACTGGTTGAGGTCATACAGTATGTTCCAGAAAGACAGTCAAGACAACTGTAAGAATATACTTATCATATAAATGACATTATACTAAATGACATCACCCTGTCCTGGTTGATGCAATTTGTTACAGACAGACGAAGATGAGACAACCGTAATACAAATACCCTGTAAACATTTCGTTTTTTCTTTTTACTAGCTTATCATTTGTCTCTGCCACCAAAATCCACATGGTTTATTCAAGCCACATGAATGTGACCAGCTAGTGTCATCCCAGGCACATTCATGTGAACAGCAGGTATTCACATTAAGGCCTGACGAAGACCCTGATCGGTTGAAACGGTCTGTCTTAAATAGACAATTTGGTCAGAGTTCAGAGTTCAGCCACCGAAGCACAGAAAAATCATGAAATGAGTTGTTGCTGCAGTTGTTAAAAGCTAGGACGTTCAGCGCTAACATATCCACATTTTGAATTAAAAAAAACCCTTATATCTCAAGAGCCTGACTGCAGCATATATGTCGCTCCAGGCACCAAAGGTCAAACAACAGATATGCAGCATGAGGCTTGAATGGGTTAAATAAACCATTTGGTTAGAGTTGCAGTGTAAAGACTACCTTACAACACTCTTTTTAGAAAGTATGTAAGACAGGAATGTAATGGATTTGTTTGACCACAGGGAGAACAGTGCTCCTGTAAAGGGGAAGCTGGTGTGATCAATCAATCAATCAATCAATCTTTTCCTGCACCTGGCCATAGTGAGGTGGATTGTGCATTCATTTGCTCTTTTTTAAGGAGAAACAGTGTAGCTAGGAATGTCTGTGGCTGTGCATTACCCTCTCCTGGTTGATGTCTGCGAGGAAGAGGCTGTGCTGTTTGTACAGGTCATCGTTGAGAGGGTCGTGCCAGTACTGAGCCTGCACCAAACTGGGGAACACAACAGAAATACACAAGGACCCTGACACCACTGCAGCAGCCTTTCTTCCACACGTGGTCCATAAGTTTTTAAAGTGTTGAGATTACTTGCAAAAAATCAATGTGACAAGATAGTTGAGGTCAATTGTTTTTGGTCGTTTTTCCGTTTGTGCTGACTTTGAATTTCATTTTTTAAAATGTAATTAAAATATGAAAATGAAAGAAAAATGCTGCGTAATTCAATTGTTCGTTTTGGGTTTGGAAACGAAAATCAAACAAACCACTCGTTTTTCGTTTTTTGAATTCCCTTCATAAAGGGAAAATCCAATTACCAAAATATACATGGACCCATAATGTGTACATATTGGTACATGTGTACCAATTCTTGCAATTATTTTCAAAAGTTGACCCCATCAGCCTTCAGACACAGGTTAACCTACTGTTTCTGCACAAAGTCCGAGTAGGCGCCAGAGTTGAGCATCTTGCGGATCCAGTCACAGATGTGGTGGGACTCCCCCGGGCAGCGCGGCAGGCCGTACACACCTGACACCAGAGCAACAGGTATGACCAGGTGAGTCAGTCACATGACCACGGAAACACATGACAAGGAAACACCAAAGAACAAACAACTGAGACAGATGGGGATGTCTAGAGTCAGTGTGAAGAAAAAGGAGTCTCTCGCCGAAAAAGTGGGATGCAAACGTTTCGGGTCTAGCCCATCATCAGTGTTCCCAACACTGGAGTTACGCACCGAGCGAAACTTACCAACTAAGACAAAGGCGCGGACGCCATCTCTACATTCAGATGTCTAGAGTCACACATGTATGTATGTCTGTCTCTCTCTCTGCGCATGAGGTGTCAGAATTAATCTGTATGTGTAGTTTTGTGTTGTGTCGTGTCGTGTTTGTTAGTGTGTGTGTGTGTGTGTGTGTGTCCCAGTGTCCCCTACCCTGGTGTTGTCCACCAACGGAGATGAGGTTCTTCATGGGAGGAGTAGGGCATCTCTGAGCCACGGCCCTCCTGAGACAGACACAGGGGAGCACAACACAGCATGAGGAGACATTAACTAGGCCTGCTAATTAGACTGAGGCTGGCGGTGTGTGTGTGTGTGTGTGTGTGTGTGTGTGTGTGTGTGTGTGTGTGTGTGTGTGTGTGTGTGTGTGTGTGTGTGTGTGTGTGTGAGAGTGTGTGAGTGTGTGAGAGAGAGAGACAGAGAGAGAGAGAGAGACAGAGAGAGAGAGAGAGAGAGACAGACAGAGACAGACAGAGAGAGAGAGAGACAGAGAGGGAGGACCATGTAATGAGCTTGACTATTTTAATGAAGCTGTGAGAGAGGCAGAGAAAAATACGCAGAGCAGAGCATAATGATGAGCAGAGCGTAAAATGAGCTCAATGAGACAAAGAGACAATTTGACTCAAACTGTGAGTCATTTATGAGACAGAGAAACAACGAGAGGCAAATCTACAGCAAAGACAGAGAACAAAAAGCATTTGGGTTACCCCTTTGCATGGCTGAGGCATAAATGCAAATTCACTGTGTGTGCAGTGAGCACCGTGTGCTGTGGAGTGCTGCGTCTCCTGTGCCAATAAACTCATTTTTGGGAGAATTTTAATCTATTTATTTTAACCCATTTAATCATTTCTACTCACAGGAATTGCCCTCCCTGAGAGAAGCCCATGGCATTGTAGCCATCCTTCAGTTTGGGGTCATTTGCAAGCTGGTCACACACAAACGCCACCTGATCATTCACGTCCATGAAGAAGCCATTCTGTGTGTCCTGGGAGAGAGGATAGAGCGAGCAGTATTCACTTTGTGGTTAAAATGCAAAACTATGCCCGCTAAAGATCCAGGATGATTGCATGTTTTAATTAAATGACGTTTTTGGAGTGCAATTGGTGGTGTGCGGTCTCACCATATTCCACATAAAATGCAAATGTATGCATACATATGAGGGGATGCGGTCAACACCAAATCATGCTATATTCTTCCACTTGGCACCCTACTACCAGGAGAGATCTATTCACTTTGTGATATAAATGGGTGGACTTTGTGGTTAAAATATGCAGTTTCTATTACACAGCTTCTTGTGCTTGTATCTACATTTCCTTCACCGCAAATGGTACCTGTTTCGTATACAATACTTGGCTTGACATAAAGGCTGGTTGTCCCATCAACATTACTTACAGAAATAAGAGCCTGTTCTGAAACTCTTCTACTGAATCAAACGTCACATTTCTTCCGTTACATTAACAACATGGCGGCCATTTAGGGCACGGAGTGTCCATCATTCAAGCATTGCATTATTAAGGCATTATTAAGGCATCGTCCGGGTACTTTCAGTGCACTGAATTTACGCACTGAAACACAGTGCCCAAAGTGCACAATTTGAGACATGCTAATGGTCATGGACCACTGATCACTGCATTATGAGGAAGTATGGTCTCTCCTCAGTGAATGCCACTGACCAAATAAGTTCAGACTGGTAATGTTCGGTCAGTAGCAGGCTCCAGGGTGGCCAACAGCTTTCTGCAAGCCTAGGACAAAATCTGACAGTCATCTCGCACGCGCGCACGCACGCACGTACGCACGCACACAGTACCTGTATGACCGTCTTCCCGATCATGAGGGAGAGGGCGTAAATGCCAGGCACTTCCTCCTCCACCATCTTCTTGACATACCCCATACTCAGAGGATTACAGCAGCTGTCTCCTGTTCACAGATCACAAATAAACAAATATACAGTAAATAACAGACATAAAAATATATAAAAATACGGTAAATAACCAGAGCTCTAAATTAACACCCACCAACTGGCCAAATGCTGGTGAGAATTCAGTTTGGTTGCTAGAACAGTAAATCTGACAAGTAACTTTGACTACTTAGTGAATGTATGTAGGAGAGGTTTACATGGACTCTATACTTTCCAGTGCCTACACATTGTTGCCCCTTATGAGTAACATGCACCATTCAGTAGGTCTGCAAGAGGAAGTCTAGGGTGAGGTTAAATTTAGAGGTGTTATCAAGTCTCTTCAGAGCACAGAGAACAGGGTAAATACTGCCAGAACCCAAGTTCATACATATTTCTTCATTTCTGAAGATAAGGGGATAAGCACACATTACTGTTTAACTGCAAAAACACCAACTACATAAAAACTACTCTGAGACCAAAGAACAACTGTGACCCTCCATTGAGAAAATTAGCACATTTCAAGCATAGCCCAGGGAACAACTTGTATGCCATTCAGGAGTACATGTACATTTTGAGTGCCACATATCACGTATAATAACAGGATATCGAAGCTTGACAAATCTCACCCATGCCATGCCAAATGACAAGTGGGACAGTGGCGTTGGGGTCTTTGGCTGAACATAAAGAAGACAGCAGACAGAGAACGCCTGTCCCCAACAGCACCCGGACCGGTGCGAGCGTCATCCTTGCAGAAATATTCTATTAAGGAATAACAAAAACGTGACATAAGACATAAATACGCCACTGCTATCAGTACAGTAGCTAGCATCAAAAAGAAAGAGGAAGTTCGTGCTCAGAACTTGACCCAGATAATTTAGAATTTATTGCCATGTTTTGTGTTTCAGTTCCCCCACACGAATCGCGCTTGATCCTGATATGGGAAAATGCAATTATATCTTTGAATTCAAGTAGAACTAGACCAAACTTGCAGTATGTAAACAGAAAGACTCATGGCTATGCTGCTACTGCAACCGCAAACACCTAACAGTCAAACTGATTAGCTGTTTATTTCATCAAACGTATTCCTTTGTTGCTGCAAATATATTCTCTCGGCTTGTGTTAAACAGTTAAAGAAGAGAAAACACGTTTCACCCCGCTTTGATAACTCACCTTCAGAGTGCCAAACTGCAAGTGTTGGGAACCAGTTCTGCACGAATCACATGACTTCAGAGCGGAACAAGGAAATGTTATTAACTACGTCATATTTGATCTGTATACAAAGCATGTACTGAGTTGCTGTGCAGTAATTTGCGCACATGTTTTTGGTCTCTGCACAACTTTCATCCGGAGAAGCCAGTTCGTTCGTACCACATGACTTGACATGACTGACAAAAGCAAAAACATACCGAAGGCGTCCAGTTGTTGTAGTAGGTAATGAGCAAGCAGTTATAACGATGGATCATTCCTTCCTTCCTTTGTTCCTCAAAGGTGTCCGGGATGTAGTCTATAACATGTAGCATCTTTTCTCTTTGTCCATACACTAATCAGTTATTATTACGAGCTCTTTTTACATTCCAGAAGCCTTTTTTCCTCCTATCACCCTGGGGCGCTGAAATGTTGATAGCATTTTGATCTGGTAAGTACGCGCGAGCACTAAGATTCTATAACTCCCTTAGTCTTGGTATGTGTGTAACTTTGTGTATTTTTTGGTATATATATGGCCTTTCTTCAAAACATGATGGTTAATAATAGTTGGCCGCTATTGACCGCCTTATTCATAGTCCTGCAAGGCTACACAAGAAGTTACTGTTATGTAGTAGGCCTATGCTCTGATTATAATAAGCACACATGTAATTATAGTACATGTTGGACAATTCAATTATATTTATAAAACAATGTTGGTTTGCAGTAGAGGACTTTTCATTTTAAATCATGATATGATCAATGTATTGCATTGCTTTGTACTGATCTATTAGGCCCACTTGGCCCATGGTTGAGTGTGATTAAACTGTCAGCATTATGTACAGCAGGCCAGGGTCACATTCAGACTGCATAAACATCACCTCAGCATGAATGTCATGCCACTGTCATGCCTTCAGAGTACCCAAGCCCCCGTTCAGAGATGTGCTTGGTCATATGTGGTCCTGTGACAAAAAGAAGAAGTTGTGGGCTGGTGGATCGAAACTATCATAGAACTGGTATCGAACCGGCTGCAAGCAGATCCAGATGTGTGACCTTTTGTCCACTATATCATACTATCTGCATTTTAAATAGACCTAGCCGAGCAATGAACTGTTCAGCAACCTTCTTTCAGTGGATAAAAAATAGTACTATTGCATATGAATTAATCCCATGTTGTAATGCAATAATTATACCTTTTCATTTTGACAAAAAAGGTCAAAAGTCAGAATGTGTGGCTTTGACAAACGTCACCACATGAGTATTAGTGACTGACTGTCTGTGTTCTCTCTCTCTTCTACACAGGACTACATAATGTAATAATGTAATGTGTGATGTAAATATGATGTGTGAAGTAATGTAAATGGAACTGGTTCCTCTGTCAAACATGTAATATCCAAACTGCACACCTAAGTAGAAACTTTTTTGGCACACCACTGAGCACCAAGTAGGTGAAATAGGTCACTTGATTCTAACAATCTTCACTCTGTCTGCCGTCATTTTGTGGGTCTTTGCAGTTTAATATCTGAATCAGCACTCAAGCAGTCAGGCGAGGAGACGGGAGACGGGATGTTTTGCACAAATCTGACAACAACGCAGGCCAGTTGGTAAGTAAATAGGCCACAGGCCAGTTAGTTACTTATGTTGTTGTCTGTTTGTTGTTTTCTTCAACTCCTTTGTCAGTGTGTACTCCGGCTCATGCTGATAAAAACATGGATTTTATTTACCAGAATATCCTGTCTATATTTGCTTTTGCACAGCTTAACACTTTATGTAATTCTTGATTTTGGGAGAAGAACCAGTAGAATCTGTCAAGTCAGTGGAATCAGCTAATCTTAAAAAAAAAAATTGTTTGTTTGTTTTGTTTCGTTACGTTTCTTTAAACCAGATGCGGAGAGGGCAATGGTTCACTGACTCGACGTAATCTCACAACCCTACTGGAACCGTTACCATGGCCACAAGTGGAGGCTACTCTATAAACACAGCTCAGGATGACCAATCAGATGAGAGCACGCCCTTACTGCCAGCGAATGGGCCGCAGGCAACCAAAGCAGGTAAAGCAGCACGCACCTGGATTAACATGGAGGTATTCCAAATGAAGAAGATTCAGTAGTAAGCCATGTTGTGTTAACCCAGTGGTTTTCAAAGTGGGGGCTGGGGATCCCTGGGGTGCCGTAGGGTAGTAGGGGGGCCACAGCAGGTTGGCAGGAAAAGCATAACACAGCAAGATACATAATTGAATAATTGAACGTTATACTACTATCATTTTTTAAAATATTCCAGTGGGACACTGCCTCACGGGCCTACATTATGGTTGTGAAAGAGGGTGTGCAGAAAATATTATGTGGCACGACCCATGTGAGGGGGGCCTTAGCTTGAATCTACCAGTATGTGGGGGCCTTGTCAGTTTGGGAACCGCTGTGTTAGCCAGGAGGTAACAGTCAGTAAACGAGCGATGAGCAAATGAGTGTTGGAGTCTTAGAGTCCTCATTTTCATCACACTTTAATGCTGGCGAAATCGCAGTGATACAACTCAGTGTTTGCTGAAAAAGCTACTAGTTTATAACAACATTGCTAAGACATTACCAAAAATCCTCTCCAATAGACTAAGACTAGGTTCTTACCATTTTGGTAACAACATGCTTACAATAAAGACTCTGCAGGTGTAACCAAGAGACACCTGCAGGTTATCTAGTAGCAGGTTTACCACTTACAGTATAGGTTAACATAGCCAGGTTTACCACTTACAGTATAGGTTAACATAGCCAGGTTTACCACTTACAGTATAGGTTAACATAGCCAGGTTTACCACTTAATCATGTTGTTGAAATGCCTCCCTAATCACATGTAATGCAGCTCGTAAAGTTGTAACAGTGGTGCATTCAAGAGTGATTAGTGGTAGTGGGCTTTGGCGATTTGTGAACAACACAGTTGCCAGTCAAATTGCAGTACAATATCATGACAGTCATACTGTACGTTCCCATGGTAATGGCATGTTGCATTCTTTGTCTACTAAGCAGAACCTTTCCCATATTGCTTACTTTCTGCTTTTTATCGTTTAATTACGGGTCTTTGTCAGTGACTGTGTATGAATGTACAAGCAATGGTCTCTACTATGTGCAGTTAGCCTTCTGCTATGCAAAAATAATTTGTTTGTGAAGTCAAAACCAGAACATATTAAAATGGAAAGTTTCCCACTTCCCAGTCAGATAATTGCAACATTAGTCATGTCAGTGTTTGAAATAGAGAAGTGAAATCCCAGCTTTCAAATAAACGATGAGTTTTGTGTAATTGAGGTCTTCCTGCGCAGTCCGCCATTCAGGGCTCGAACTTGTGACATACCATGGGCAGCACAGGTACGATACCACTGACCTAAGCGTTGAGGCCTATAGTTTAGTAGCTATCGTATCTGTATGAGACTTCGGGATGGACGTTTACTGATGTTCTACTGCCGAACGGAGCTATTTGGCATCCATTAAGTTTGTACTCTGTAAAAAAAAGATGCGTTAGATCATAGATGTGAGTCAGGTCAGGTGACCTCACAGTTCCTCCACTGGTATTCCATCCATTTATTGACGTGTCTGACTGTTTCAAGTAAACAGATATGTCCAACACATGATAAAGACTAGGTACTTTCCTTCTCTTTGGCTGTGATAGGTAGCCTATGACTGATGATATTGATGTTTTTGTCACATGATTTTACTCTAATGCCTGAAGGGCAAAAGGGTTTTTATTTTTTGGTGGGTATGTTTATAGAAAAAATATCCATACACATGCATTTTATTACTCGGGCTTTAGTTGTACCTGACTTACTTCAGGTGAGTTTTCTCATCCAAAGAAGGTTGGATCAACATCAGACAAAACATTTTATGAGAAATAAAATGTACGTATGACGATGAGACATTTTCCTACTACTTTAAGACAATAATCTTGGTTACATCCAGCACACCCATTCAAATTGAGTTGTGTGAACGCACTCTTTGGGCTTGTCTGACCTTTTGACCCCACTGACCCCTGGATAACCTCTTTTCATTTTGGGTAATGTTAGTTTAACTCATTTAAGCCTAAGGCCCCTGCAGAAAAAAACGCCTGCTGGATGACTAAGCCCTTTTTGGGAAAAGGTGCCCTCAGCCTATAAAATCGAAATATCTCAGCCTCCAAAGCACATAAAACATGAAATAAGTTATATTTAAAACCTAGGACCTTCATCTTGGATTAGAATGCGCTCATTCAGCTCTAACATACCCACATTAAAAAACAAAAAAAAAGATCTCAAATCTCAAAAGCTTGAATGCTGCGTCTATGTCCCTCCAGGTGCCTAGGTCATTGCAGCATATGGGTGGTTGACGTTTAAGGGCATAACGCAAAAACAAAAAAAGTTTTTCCAATTCCTGAAAAAAATGATTGAAAAAATTGAAAAAAAAGACAAAAATAAAGCACTTAGTGGTCCGTGGAATTTCGCCTTATTTTTGCCATTTTTGGGAAAATGTGTCCTGCATCAACACATTGCATATGCATGCCACACTGCAGGAAAATGAAGTCACGCCACAGGAAATTCACTGCATTATGGCCATTTTAATCCTTTTGTATACATGACTGACATCTGAGCTCATGCTAACTTGATAATGACATTGTGTTTAATCTTAATATGTGTTTTCATTTATTAAAAAAACCTTTTTTTCTTCTATAAGAGCAGTCACACCACAGGACACCATAAAATGAACCTAAACATTGCGTGACACAAACTTAGCAATATGAAGACATATTAAGAGGTTAATAGTCACTACTACACTTAAACTTCCACAGCACTCTCCAATAACTGAGGTACTGACTGGTTAGGAGCCAGTCTTTAAGACCCTTGTAGTTGGCCTTGCAGCTGCCCATTCACAAACATTGACATACATGTCACCCCACAGGACGCAATTTTTGTAACGAAACAACTTGTAGGTAGTATTACTGTCTTGAGTTTTTTTCACATTCACATATCTTAATATAAAGTTAATATTTATGCAATCATGCCAAATGCTTCACACATTATTCAAAATGTTGTTGGTTAATTTATATATATATTATATTCCAGGTTTCATTAATGTTACAGTCACACCGCAAGATATTTGACATACACCTTTACATAAATCTTAACAAAAATGTTTCTTCTCATCTAAGACTAATATAAAACATAATGTACCACATCTTCTTTCATTGACATTTGCTTTTTAAGGGAAAAACAACAGTTTTGTAGGTTTTTAAAGGGACACTGTGCAGGAAATGGTCAAAAAAGGTACTGCAACTATGCTGCTCATTGAAACTGGGCTGCCTATTGCCAAATCTGATCTTTACATGAAAGTTTACTAAGTAATAAACAAATATTTTCTAGTCATTTTTTGCAGCTAATTTTTTTTNGGAGATTCAAAATGGCGGACCATTGAGAAGATCCCCCTTTTCATGTAAGAAAAGTGCAATTTTTCCAGTCATAATGAATACTTAGATGCTTAGATACTTAGATACTTAGATACTTATTTGATGGTGGTGGTAAGTATTCATGAAAAAGGTAACATTAGTGAGTGGGCAGAATGAATTCTGGAAATAAACTACTAAAAATCTCACACAGTGTCCCTTTAACCAATGTTACGAAAAAACAAGGCGTCACGTCAACCACCCGTATACACAGCATCAGGCTGAAATGGGCTAAAGGCAGGGTCATCATATAGCTACACTGAGTTCTTGGCAAAGGTTTTTTTGTGCCTGTAACCACTTCATTATTATTATAAATGGTGTAGCCTATACAATACAATTCGTATGAATGTGGTATTACAAATGTTGTAGGACTCCCTCAAAATGAGGGTCCCCATTTCTATTTGAATTTGTTAACTGTTTCTGTAAAAACTGTCACAATGTCAGAAAAATCCTGCACATTGTACACTGTACCCTAGCCAATTCCACCAGGTTACCTGAAGAAGGTCAGAGGACCAAGTTATTAGATCTGTTTGCTTGTAGGGGGGGGGGGGGCGCTGTGGCACGGTGCGCTAAGCCCCCCCCACATTTGGGCTTACATTGCCCACGGGGACCCTGGTTCGAGTCCGGCCGGGGTCATTTCCGAACCCTGCCACATCTCTCTCTCCCAGTCATTTCCAGTCTACTCTCACACTGTCTATGTTAATAAAGCCAAAAAAGCCCCCAAAAAATACTTATTTAAAAAAAAGAACTGGTCGCTTGTAGAACTGACAGTGTGTGAACTTTTTGTAGCATTCGAATGATAACCACATGATGATGACATCCAATGGAGACTGTCCTGACAACAGAGGTAATCTGTTTCTCAAAACCATGTTAATCGTGTGTGTGTGTGTGTGTGTGTGTGTGTGTGTGTGTGTGTGTGTGTGTGTGTGTGTGTGTGTGTGTGTGTGTGTGTGTGTGTGTGTGTGTGTGTGTGTGTGTGTGTGTGTGCGTGTGTATACATCAGCCCCACAGTGCTGCTCGGTACGCTGCGGCCTGGCCGTGCTCATGTTCTTCGGCTTCGCCGTGGTCTACGGTCTCCGCGTCAACCTCAGCGTTGCCATGGTAGCCATGGTAAACAACAGCAGCCCGGAACCCTCGCTCAACCACAGCGTCCATCAGGAGTGTCCTGTGCCCACGCCCAGCTCTGACAACTCCACACAGGAACCTGATGAGCCTGATGGGGTGAGGGGACACTCATGCACACATCTCCATGGAAACATCTCACGTCAAAAAAGAACATATACACAAGACCTGTTACTTGTTTTCAGAAATGTATAAAGTAGAAGTAGAAGTGCTGTTGTGGATAGTGTAATTACAACACTTGCAAATGAGTATCAGATTATACTGCTAGTGTTGAAATTACATCCATAGCAGTACTTATAAGTTCTACTTTATACAGCTCTGCTTATTTTATTCCTTTGAGATACAATGATACAATATTTTTTGTGTATGTGTTTTTTCTGTTTAAGTGTTGTTTTGTTTTATGTAATGTATGGCTCTTGACCAAGAATGACATATTCCCTTTGGAGCAATTCATTAATTAATTAATTCATTCATTCCTTCATTCATTCATTGAAACATGTTTGCATGGGACTCCTTGTCAATGTGTATAATTATTTGTCATATTCTTCTGTCTTTTGGGGTCTGTATTTGACCTTGTGGTTTACGCATATTTGGGAAACAAACTACACACACCTATAAGATTTTATTCCTTTACATACCGTACATGTGTATTTACTGTATGTGTCTGTCAGACAAGCCGATTTGTATAGGAGTGGGATTACACACACTTATATATAACATATTTTATTCCTTTACATATATTCCTGTCCACCAGACGCGTCGGTTTGCGTGGGACTCGGAGACCCAGGGCATGCTGCTGGGGGCCTTCTTCTTCGGCTACCTCCTCACCCAGATCCCCGGGGGTTACCTGGCGGGCCGCTTCGGGGGCAGTGCCTTCCTGGGGGGCGGCGTGCTGGGCACCGCGGCACTCACCTTGCTGACCCCCCTGGCAGCAGACATGGGGGCCTCATGGCTGTTTGCACTCAGGGCACTGGAGGGCTTTGGAGAGGTGAGCAATTGATATTTGTGAGGGATTTGTGTCATTAATGTATTGCTAAAAGCTCTGTGTAATAGATGTATTACGTTCGTTATATCTAACCATTAAATCAGGTCTTTTCTAGTCCCGTTTCATGTAGAAGTTTTATCCTTTACCTGACATTAACGGTGTCGCTTGACTTCCCGTATACATTCTGTGTAATGTCGTAGTAGTGTAGTAGTCTGGTAGGTAAGTCTTCATGGGCTATTACAGTGTTCCGCTGTCGGGAGGTGGCATGCTGGTTACCCCGGCACTGACCCTGCTGAACCCTCTGGCAGCAGAGATGGGAGCGCAGTGGCTGATTTTCACCTTGATGTAGACAGTACAGTTACAGAGACATGACCAGACTATGCCCTGCTAGTGACGTAACACCTTCGGTGTAGCTATTAGTCACTCGGGAACTCCACCCACTTTGTCGGGAACGAATCAACTTTGAGCAGTTCCAATGGCCCTGGGTAGAGGCGTGCTCAAGGCGGTGACGTGGTTTAAGCAGAGACGTTCTATGGGACTCAGAAAATGTTTGGTTTAAATTTTGGCACAGCCTTTTCTGGCCTCGACCAGTAGGAAACCGAGGGAGGCGGGTTATCCAGGCCGTTTGGAAATGTTATTTGTTATCTTCTTGGTCAGACCAGCATCTCGGTACGAGATTTGAAAGTCGATGATAATCAGGCTAACAGAGCAGGCAGTAGACAAGTGGTAAAGAGAGGTGGGGTAGTGCTGAGAAACAACCAAAGTAGGACCAAAACCCACGGGCAACGCATGTAGCTCTCGTGTTGTCAGGTGTGTTGGCTGTACACTGTGCTACTGTACCCCTAAAGCAGGGATTCCCAAACTTTACCGTGACAAGGCCCCCATGTACTGGTTGATTCCTGCCAAGGCCCCCTTTACATGAGACGATCCACACTATTTTTTCTGTGCACCCCCTTTCACAACCATAGTTTTATATAGTGTCCCACTGTACATAAAAAAACGATAATAGTGTAATGTTCACAGATACAATAGATTATCATAATTCTTTTTTTTATCTCTTGGGAATATTGTGTAGCTTATTTTGTTTGAATTTGTTCCATGTTAGTTATTCAGTTTATTCCATAGTATATTTTGTTGTGCTGTACTTTTCCTGCCAACCTGTCGCAGCCCCCCCAGCACCTCCTTGTGTCTTATCCGCGTTAATGTAGGAAAAGGTTTTCATTTTTGGTGTGTGTATGTGCGTGTGTGTGTGTGAGCGTGTTTGTGTGTGTGTGTGTGTGTGTGTGTGTGCGCGTGCGTGTAATATGTTGCCATGTTAGAAAATAGTCTTTTGATTGAAGAATTGTGTGTGTGTGTGTGTGTGTGTGTGTGTGTGTGTGTGTGTGTGTGTGTGTGTGTGTGTGTGTGTGTGTGTGTGTGTGTGTGTGTGTGTGTTTACACTGTTATGGCCAGGGGGTGACGTTTCCGGCCATGATGGCGATGTGGGCCCGCTGGGCGCCCCCTCTGGAGAGGTCGCGCCTCATGACCTTCTCGGGCGCGGGGGCCAGCTTCGGGGCCTTCGTAGCTCTGCCCCTCACCGGCTTCATCTGCAACAAGCTGGGCTGGCCCGCCGTCTTCTACTGCTGTGGTAGGTATACACCGTACAAATGTCAGCCTGGTTTAACTTGAAATCACACGTTTACCAGCTGCCTCAGAATTCCAAGTTCATTTAAATCCTCAATGTAAGTTGTGTGAAAGCTGGTAAACTTGTGATTTCAAGTTCTAGAGGCTGATATTTTTTACAGTGTAAGCCCCCCACCAAAACATTGCAAGATGTACAGTACAACTGTAGGTGACAACTGCAGTGGTGGCAATTTGATCCCTTGCTGATTTTGTTGGTTGGCCAATATTTAATGACATGATCAGTCTATAATTTTTACGATAGGTGTGTACTACATCACCGAGAGACTATAAAGAATTTACTGTATATTAACCAACAAAAATCAGCAAGGAGATCAAATACTACATTTTAGCTTACAGTCTTTGGACTTTACCATACTTGTCTTTTTTTAACGTGCGTGCGTGCGTGCGTGCGTGCGTGCGTGCGTGCGTGCGTGCGTGCATGCGTGCATGCGTGCGTGCGTGTGTGTGTGTGTGTAGGAGCTGGAGGTTGTGTCTGGGCTTTTTTCTGGTTCCTGCTGGTGTCAGATGATCCTAAGACCCACCCTCGCATCAGTGAGCATGAAAAAGACTACATCACCAAGTCCATTGGCTCTCAGGTATCCTTTCTCTCTCTCTCTCTCTCTCTCTCTCTCTCTCTCTTTCTCTCTCTCTCTCTCTCTCTCTCTCTCTTTCTTTCTTATCTTATGTTCTATTGATAATTTTTTTCCTGCTGCCGTTTTTTCTGATCTAGTAGCGTGTTTTACTGTTTTTGTCTCTCCGCCCGCATTTATTAGTCTTGTTTTTCTCATTTCCTTCCTTTTCTTTCCATCCTGCACTGGTGAGTGTTGTGGGGCCTAGAGGCTACTGTGCATCACCCAGGTGGGTGTTTATTCACACTAGTGAAAGCTGTTAACAGAGATTGAAATCTTCTCTGCTATTAAGGCACGTAGCCTCTTGCTGCAGACGCTTGCTGCTTGCTGGCAGGCCTATTCACTATTTGCTGGAAATACTCAACTACATCATAACAACATTGCTATGACAATACTGGGATCCTTAAGTAACAGATTAAGTCATAGCCATTATACTTTTGGTGACAGTAAGGTTATAACATAGGGGTATAACTAAGGGGTTAAGATGCATGTTGAAAAAAAAACAGAAAACATAATTATTATTAAATGCATAGTACATTGACCATATTATTGAACATTTATTATTATACAACACAACTAAATGACATGCCGTACACTTCAAGAGCAGATATTTTCCAAGAGCAGTATGCTTGCAGCCTCATTTAGGGAGCCACAAGCATAGAGAGCTGAGGTGTGCAGACCTTGTGTGGCTTTTTTGGTTCAACATCTGCTTTGAGTTTGAGTGAAGGTTAAAAGAAGAGTAGCCCAATATCAGGAAAAATAAGGATACTCAATATCATGATGGCCTTAGGCCATGCCGAAATTTAAACAAAAGTTCAGGAGAAGCGCAATGAAATTTGACACCTGCACTCTATTCCCTGCTTGTCTGTCATTCGTCTATTTTCTGCGCGTTAAGACCGGCACACCTACCTACCCACCTGATTTTCATTCTCTGCTCAGCCATCATTCAACAGATTCGTAAGTGCAATGACAGCTGGTACACCCTTCAATTATCTACACCGCATGTAT
Source organism: Engraulis encrasicolus (assembly GCF_034702125.1). Classification (NCBI taxonomy): domain Eukaryota; kingdom Metazoa; phylum Chordata; class Actinopteri; order Clupeiformes; family Engraulidae; genus Engraulis; species Engraulis encrasicolus. The sequence continues at coordinate 7,003,857 of NC_085876.1, forward strand.
TCCCCGCTCACCTGCTCGAAGTCAGAAACTAGCTTTCTCGCTCGTACCTACCATCCGCCCCGATCACCCTCTATCTTCTTCATCTCGATCGTTTTGTCCAAAATTCCGCCCTTGCACCTCCTCGGTTCTGCTAGCTCTCCCATTAACTGGCCTGGGGGTGTCTGCTCAGAGCTTGCACATATTCGCAGGCGCGGGTATTGTCGGAGCTCTCAGTTGGAGCCCGTACTCCCGAGCCCAAGAAGAATGGATTTTTAAACATAGCCAACATAGGGCTCGGCAGTAATTTCAGCACCATGGCCAGCGACCTTGCTCATTACACTATTTTGCTACAGTATTTGCTTTTAACTTAAGCTCCTCGAGTGCAGTGGTCCAGCGACCGCGTAAAGTACTTTTATGATTGGTTTACCGCACGGATAGCGGTTCTCCTGCGAGAAACCCATGATCACGAGAAGCCCGTTCTCCATCGAGAACGAAGATGTATGCATACATATAGGCTCATGAGACTCTCCTCTTTCGTGACTATCTACTACACTAATGCTTGAGCTACCCTAGTCCCAGGCCAGACTCCTGGGTCATGACATGATGTGTATGTGTGTGTACTCTACTTAACTTAAGAAACAGACTAAACCCTACGTTTGCACTTCTTATTCTTTACATTTCCTGTGCTTTTCAAATCTGCTAGTGATGTTGGCTATGATTATGTCCTTGATTGTTAAGTCCCTTTGGTTAAAAAGCATCTGCCAAATGCAATGTAATGTAATGTATCCAAGTGGAAACATAAGAAGGGGAAAAACACTTTTTCCAGCATGTTCCAACATGCTGTACCCTCATGCCTGGGCTGTGTGAAGCTGGATGCTCTGCAAAGATGAATTTCCCTTAGGGCAAGGGGTGCATGGCCTGCCACAAGGGGGTGCGCGAGGTGAATTGAGCAATGGCGGATATGTGTGTTTTTAAACAGCATTAATGAAAATTAAGCCGTTTTTAATTGTATGGTGAATTTTTGCTTACAGAAACATCAAGTCTATCAGGATTCTCCAAATGACTCTGCATAATGTGCAATGATTTGTGCAGTGAGCCCAGGGAGGTGTCCGTGGCTGGTCATATGCTTTACTAATCTTTTCCCCTGTTGCTCCACAAGGATGAGTCCATAGCTGATTGGTGGCTGTTTAATCTTACATACTGTATGTTTATGTCTTTTTCCCCTGTTACCCAATAGGGAGGAGCCCATAGCTGGTCGGTGGCTGTTTAATCTTACATACTGTATTTTAACTTTATTTGTCTTCTCCTGTTACCCAATAGGGAGGTGCCCATGGCTGGTCGGTACCGCTGGGTCCCATGCTGCTCTCTGTGCCCCTGTGGGCCATCATCGTGTCCCAGATGTGTGCCAACTGGTCCTACTACACGCTGCTCACCTCCCTGCCCATATACATGGACACCATACTGCACTTTGACCTGCGACAGGTGAGTGCAACACTGAAACACCTTTATTGGCATTGAACCGGTGCCTTTGCATCAACACGGGAAGACAAGATGTTACGACTAACGATAATATGCCAAAGGAAAGAACACAATTTTAAAATAAACAAAGTGAAGCAGAAGGTGACGAGAACATAATTACTATGTTATATATTTTACATGTTTATAAGTTACTCTATATTCATTGTACATCTTACACAACCTGTGTTTGGTTTTGAATATGTAATGGTAATTTTATTTCTATTGGCCGTGACACAGCCTTAGATGTTGAACTGGCTATAAACTAAAACAAACAAACCCAGCTTCTTCTACGTGGCATACCCAATGTGAGCATTGTACAGAGGGTTCTGAACAATCATTTCTGGTCAGTGATGTACACTAGGCAGGCAGTAGCATTAAACTGTCACTCTTGACATGCGCTCCATTGAATAGAGTCATATTTTGTGGTAATATCTTCTTCCACTTCTCTCTTGTGAACAGAATTCTTTCCTGTCCGCGCTGCCTTACCTGGGAGGCTGGATCTTCTCAGTGTTGTCGGGTGTACTGGCGGACTTTCTCCTGGAGAGGGAGATCATGAGCACTACAGCAGTGCGCAAGAGCTTCACAGTCGTCGGTAGGCAAGCAGCAGTAGCCTGTCAAAAGTGTTCTCAGGTTTCGCATTCACACACACACACACACACACACACACACACACACACACACACACACACACACACACACACACACACACATTCACACACTGACTCACTATGTTCCAGTTTTGTTAGATCAAGTAACATGTTTTTTGAGAGTGTGACACACATGCATTCACACAATACATACTAACACATACTGTAGATTCCGATTCACACATGCCTCCATACGTTCTCATATCCTTTGCTTTTCACATAACCTAAAGCCCTATCTTTTCACCTATACAGTCTTGTTAAGATGTACAAGGGTGTCTGATAACCCTTAAGTCTGGCTCAAACTCCACGATTATCGGCCCGATTCTTGGCTGAAAACCCCCTTTACGACAATCGCTGGAACGTTACCCCCCAGGACCATCGCAAGCGATTGTCGGGAAAGATTTCCTTGTCGTGGGCAACGTTCTAAGATACAACTTTAGCAGCTCAAAGAGTCGCCGATCGCAAGTCATAGAAATCAAACACTGTTTGATATTTGCGACTGGAAATAGAACGTCGGGCATTGTCTCGGTGGCTGCGAGCAGCGATAAGATTGACAGTTGCGATTCTCTTCTAGTGTGCGGTGCACCCCGACGCCAAAATCGGACACACAATCGCCAGTCGTGTAGTTTGAGCCTGGCTTTAGGAGAAAGTCTCAAACCCCACTGGTCTGACACACACACACACACACACACACACACACACACACACACACACACACACACACACACACACACACACACACACACACACACACACACACTCACACACACAAACACACACACATACACGATAGAGTAGATTCACCCATACCTCCCCATATTCTTAACTCCATTGCATCTGAAATACTCTTTCTATTTCAAAGTTCAAAAGTGTGTCATAATACTTGTCTGGTGGGGATGCACATAATATGTCAAGATTGTATGAAAAGACAAAATCACATTACATTCCCTATTGGTCTATGTTTTTTTTGTTTATAATCAGTACTCTTGAATCCTATATGTAAGCGCATTATACAGTTTATTAAAAAATCAAAAGACAGCACTCTCAAGTATTTACTTATTTACGTTCACATGGGAGTTGAAATGTTAATTGCCACGACACATGAATAAGTAAAAACATGAGAGCGCTGTCCATGGTTTTCTAAGTATAGAGCACATGCATTGATATCGCATTACCTTGGAGTCCAATACTACTGCTGCCATCTGCCCTGCTAGTAGGGCTGTAACGATACACTCAACTCACGATTCAGTTCGTATCACGGTCTTTGACCTACGGTTCGATACACAGCACAATTTTTTTAATGTATAATTTTTATTTTTATCTTCACAAAAAACTATAATGATTTATAGGTAGAGCAGGTTGCAAGTTGCTACTGAGTATTAAAAACCGTTTAATAATAATAATGAGGAGGATTTGAACCTTGAAAGCACAATTACATCATATCATGTGGTTGTTTTCTGCACTGAAGGGTAACAGAACTTTGAAAAGGTGTATCACGATACTGCCTTCTTGTATCATGATACAGTATCGTGACTCTGTGTATCCGATTTCCAATTTCTCGGTTCGATACAATATCGTTACAGCCCTACCTGCTAGTGAAAGCCATAATACAGTATTTGTGTATTGTATATGTATTTATACAATATAATATTGACACATGATGATACAGATGTAGGTAACACTAACAACCTTGTACTCTATTGGTCTGCTCCTACGGTCTGCTCTGCTTTTCAACATCATAATATCCATTTGTAGTATTGTTAAGATGTATGATGATATACCCCAACTCAGCACTGTTGCTGCTGTCTCCTCCGCTGGTGAAGGTCAATATATTTGTGTAGTATTGGTACTGTCTGCCCTGCTGGTGAAAGTTATAGTATTTGCTAAGTAACAGCAACCCTGTACTGCAGAGGTGGGCAAACTCAGGCCCGGGAGCCACATGTGGCCGGCTAAGCCATTTCATGTGGCCCACAGAGCCTTAAATAGAAAGAATACAAATACAAATCCATATGGTCTATCAACATTCTTAAAATGATTAACCAAGTATATAGTAGGCTACGTCTAAATACTTTTCATTTCAATGTGCAGGAATATCATAGCGGACAAGTTGCGTTAGCGTACAGTATTTCGTATTATTATATCCCCGAAACGCGGAGCGTCGGGGATGTAATGGTTTTGCGTGCGCCGCCGCCGCCGCGTCCGCCGCCGCCGCGTAAGGTCTTTCGTGTTAACGCGATAACTTTTGAACGGATGTTTGGATTTGTCCCAGATTTTTTGGGTGTATGCTCTAGGGCAGGTTCATGAACTGATTCGAGTTTGGAGGTCAACACTTTCAAGATGGCTGAATTTCTGTTTGGTCCATAACTTCTGACCGGGTGGATGGATTTGTCCCAGATTTGGTGTGTGAATGCTCTAGGGTAGGTTCATGAACTACTTCGAGTTGGGAGGTCAACACGTTCAAGATGGCTGAATTCAAGATGGCCGAATTTTTGTTTGGTCCATAACTTCTGACCGGGTGGATGGATTTGTCCCAGATTTGGTGTGTGAATGCTCTAGGGTAGGTTCATGAACTGATTCGAGTTTGGAGGTCAACACTTTCAAGATGGCTGAATTCAAGATGGCCGAATTATTGTTTGGCCCATAACTACTGACCGGGTGGATGGATTTGTCCCAGATTTTGTGTGTGAATGCTCTAGGGTAGGTTCATGAACTGATTCGAGTTTGGAAGACAACACTTTCAAAATGGCGGAATTTTCATTTGGCCCATAACTTCTGACTGGGAGGATTGATTTGCCCGGTAACACCTTATTTTAATGGTTCACCATTTCAGTGAATCTACCATATTAGGTACAATGTAATAACCAATGTAACAATATTTAATACCATGTAATACTAGTGTAATACCAGTGTAACAATATGCAATATCAGGTACAGTGTAATAACGAGTGTAACAGTATGCAATACCATGTAATATAGTGTAATACCAGTGTAACAATATGCAATACCATGTAATACCACTTACGCACAAACACATGATGTAAGTTTAAAAAATGGCGGTGTTACACTGGTATTACATTGTATTAAATATTGTTACACTGGTTATTACACTGTACCTAATGTGGTATATCCACTGAACCATTGAAACAGTATTACCATTTGCCCCATTTTTTGCTTCATTTTCACAATAGTCGTTTGGTTTTAAGCCTATGCACGTCATGTCACGTCTGTATGTATCATATACGTTTACAAAATGGTGGACGGGAGTGGTTGGAATGATGGGGGACTGGAAGCGTCGCGTTTAGGGGATATACCTTAAGCAGTCGAAGGCGACTGCACAGGCAGTCTAGTTGACATGGACAAGTT
>NC_085876.1:7011863-7019363 GCF_034702125.1 Engraulis encrasicolus
CATTGAAGGCACTAAATGCACATATATATAGACATTATGGTTTTGCATGATTACATACCCATTAAATGTTTATTAAATGTTTTTTTTTTCAATTATTTTACGTTCAACATAATTAATTATGATCATGCATTTGTCTGTCTGTCTTTCTGTGTGTGTCTGTCTGTCTGTCTGTCTGTCTGTCTGTCTGTCTGTCTGTCTGTCTGTCTGTCTGTCTGTCTGTCTGTCTGTCTCTGTCTCTGTCTCTGTCTCTGTCTCTCTCACCAGCTATGCAGGGATGCTACTCGGGATCACAAACACATTTGGGACCATTCCAGGAGTCTTGGCACCCATTGCTGTGGGCCATCTGACCAAAGATGTGAGTAATATGCTCTATGATACAGTAATATTAGTAGCAATAATAATAGACATAAATACCTATAGGGAGGGAAAGTAATCTCATCGCCCCCTGCTGGCAACGTTCCAACCCCCTGCAACAAATGAATGTTTTTTTTCTTTGAAAAATTACATCTCGGCCCTGACGACGAAGTAGAAGTAGTGGCAGTCATATTATGGGCATGTTGGCCCGTTTGATCGAACCAGGTAGTAAAATGTTCGGTTTTTCACTGATCTGAGCTGATTTTAATATTCTTTAAAAAGCTAATACAGAACTACACTGACTGGCATGTGTGGCTTGTTTACTCCATGTAATTAGCATAGCCAAATTAGCATAGCCAAACATGAGCCAGAGAGGTGGTATCGTCACCACAGAAGCCATCATATCTACTAGAGAATTTAAAACCATACCAAAATGATCGCGTGTATATATGTGTAATAAGAAGACAATGTGGAACTCATAGGATTACAAGAATGTGAAGATATGCGAAGAACTTGCGTTCGTTCGCGTTCATTTGTTTCTCTGTGTTGTCAACGAGGCGCGAAGCACAGCATGCTGGGAGCTGTAGTCCGTTTCCGACCAGATTGGCACAATTTCTATGTTTCTTAAAAGGGCAAAAAATGACTTGAGATTTTCACAGGTAGTAGTTCATGCTATTGTGTACGCTGAAAAATGTGTCTGGTGTTATAGTTCCAAGTCATATCTTTCTGGGATTTTTTTTAAAAACTTGTCTATGGGAGTTTCAATAGGATCACCCTGGTGTTTGGAACGTAACCGCTAGGATCGCTGTTTTCCACTTTCCCTCCCAATAGGCAGTGAGGGGCATCACTGGTGAGGTATCCTGCAAACCGATTTTACAAACAACCACATCTAACGAAATAATGATTGACTCAGGAGGATATAATACATAATAATTGAATAATAATAATTTAGAAAATATTCCTTTTGAAAAAGTACTCTGTGTTCCTCCAAACATTATATTCTAATAATCTGAAATGTGTTTCGGAACGTTTGGGAGCATTGGTTAGTGTCCAGACCTTTATTTTTTTCTTTTCAGATGTTTACATATATCACAGATAAATTCATTGTTCTGAAATTGTTCTACTATTTATATTGTTTAGTAATTTTCTAAAGAGGTTAAACGTTTCCTTTTCATTCAGTGTTGTTAGCTGTGTGACAGGGACCTCTGTGACGTCAGAGATGAAACCAAGTCCTCTCACCCACTTCTGACTCAACTCTTCTCAGTGTGACTCATTTTTACTCGTCACTATTTCCCTTTCTCCTGCTCTCTCTCTCTCTCTCTCTCTCTCTCTCTCTCTCTCTCTCTCTCTCTCTCTCTCTCTCTCTCTCCTTTCTGTCTTGCTTCTCGTCTCCACAGCACACCCTGCTGGGTTGGAGGAACGTCTTCTTTGTGTCAGCCGCAGTGAGTGCCGTCGGGGCGCTGGTGTTCACACTGTTTGGCAGTGGAAAGATCCAGAGCTGGGCCATGGCTGCAGACAAGCAGGACGGAGCAGAGGAGAGACAGCCGTGCGTTGCTGCGGTTGCTGTTGGTGACGACGCATGACCACACCCTCATAGCTAACTCGTGGTGCTGTTGTCCACCAACGCAAATACGGGACACACTCTCTCATAAATACCTACACACACATTCACATTCAACCGCATACAGTCATATGGTGCTGCTTGGCATTTTGTGATACTCACGCCAAGTCTGTATTTCGTAACAATTTTCATTCTGAAATACCAAATTTGCGATACAGTTTTAACAATTTAAATATCTATACCTATTTTACAGCTTCAAATCATGTACACTTTAATTTAATAGTGTATAGTCTTTTATTATAGATTTTATTATAACAACTTTGGAGTTGTTTACAAAGACCTCCATGTGTTCAAATATCATGTGAGGTCTTAACTCAATACTTGACTGAAGTCAATGTGTAGCTTGTGACACCTGCTTGGCACACATTTACGGCAGTGTCAAAGACAACAAATGTCTTCTATGGCTACCAGGCTAACCAGTTTCTCATGTCTGCTTTGGAGGACAAATGATGCCCCGTTCAGTCCTCATTCCTCATCTCAGCCCTTTCATTCAGTGGAATTGCACGGCACATGTAGCCTGGCTATAGCCAGACTATATCATAAGTGAGATATAAGTCTGGGAACCATTTATTCATTTTTTTTGTCGGGGAGATCAATCTAAAATACTGAAAATATTATCTAAAGCTTGATGGAAAGCTGACATGGTGGATTTCTAAACAAACCACTAGCTTCCGTTCGTCTAATACTATGTCTTAACCTCCCTCCCCTCCCTGGTTGGGATCCCGTACTCAGGCAAAGATTTCAACCTGGGTTTCCATGCTGTCTTTCAGACCATAATGAGCACAGCCATGGAAGTCAACAGGGAGGGACAGAGGGGTCTCTTGTCACTGGCCTAGGGAAAAAGGGTGCCAAAAATTGTGTCCTCATGACATTGTATGTATTGGATGAGGGGCCCTTTCACATGACTTTGTCCTGCGCCCGGAAAAAGCTGTCAGTGGCCCTGAGCACAGCAAGGCAGCATGGGAATTCTCAGGCTATGGCACATGTGTCAGATGTGTTATGTGCCAGATTCTTCAACTCTGGCTTAAGTATTTTGATTAGATTCAGGGCCTAGACTTTGACTCTGACTCTGGCACGGCCTGTGACCGCTTTAGCCACTCCTTTGGCTGCGGTGCCGGAATGCCAGGGATGATTATCTAGCAGCACAGTGACCCGATTTTCAGGCCCAACTCTTGGCTAAAGTCCACTCTGCAACCTGGCTTGGCTTTTGGTTTGCCTTTCTGTCTGGAAAGAAAGTTGTTCATAGGGCCCTCCAAATCTAAATCGTCCTTGGATTTGATTGATGTTTTAAAATTCACAGATCCAGAGTTCCCCTGGTTCAGAGTTCATGCATACAGTTCATGCATGCAGCAGAGAAATATGTGTTAACTGAATGGGGCATTCAGCAAGGATTTTTTAAAAACTGGATATGATTTCTTTTAACAAAGACTGACAAAGACTCAGTCCAGGAATTCACATAATATGTGCGAAAGAATGCTTCAAGGCTTTTGAAGTAATTTGAATTGGGTAATAAAATGAAATGCTTGTGCTCAGTTCTGTTTTACAGATGCACATAGTAATACCAATCATGATTTTTTGACAGGATTTTGTTTGTGAACACAGATATGTGACAGATATCTGAAAATAATGTAGTGTGCTGTTCCCTGATTTTCGGATTTAACTAGCCAGTTCTTGCCAGTATCCTGTTTGTTTGTCTTCATGCAAAAGAAATTCGATTTTGTAATTTGGTGGACCTATGCACTCTGAGTGAAGATGTTTTTTCACACACCTTCAAGCAGCACTATATAACTCTTTGTGGCTGTTTTGTGTATGTGTGTGTGTGTGTGTGTGTGTGTGTGTGTGTGTGTGTGTGTGTGTGTGTGTGTGTGTGTGTGTGTGTGTGTGTGTGTGTGTGTGTGTGTGTGTGTACGTGTGTCTCTGTGTGTGTGTGTGTGTGTACGTGTACGTGTACGTGTACGTGTGCGTGTGCGTGTGTGTACGTGTGTGTGTGTGTACTTGTGTGTGTGTGTGTGTGTGTGTGTGTGTATATGTGTGTGTGTGTGTGTGTGTATACGTGTGTGTGTACGTGTGTGTGTGTATACGTGTGTATGTGCACGCATACGTTTTTGTGTGTGCGAAGGCATGTCTGCTTACAGGTCATTTACGTGCAACAAAATAATACAAAAGCCTTACTTTGAAGTTTACACAATGATCTGTTTGATACAAAAAGTAATACTTCTGACAATATATATGTAAATCTTTTGAAATGTTTTGACATGTAATTTCAAGACTGTGACATACTATACAGTATGCAAGGTTTACATTCCAAATTGGAAAATAATACATTGGAAAAAGGTATTTATAACTTGTTTATGTTCTCTACTGGTTGGTACAAAGTTGTATACAGCCAAGGAGTACTAGCCCAGGTATACAGATGGGCATTTATAATGACATTGCCTATTTAACATTGGAGAAGTTTTCCCTTCGCTGTGTTTTTAGTGGACCATGTCAATGATTTTATATTCTGAAATGTAAATGAAAAAAAATGTGTTGAATGAATAAATTGTGTTAAATGTTGGTGGTCTTGTAAACTTTATGTATAAATGCATTACAGCGGGACACTTGAAAAAATTGTATGGGGCGTTTATATGGCTTGAGTCTGTGCCTTTGGAAATGCATTGCATATTGCAATGTTTTTTTTAACACACATAACCCTATTTTATTAATATTAAAAAGTGTAACATGAACTTGTGAATATATTACACAATGTCAACAACTTCCACCAGAGGGCGCAAGGCCTAACCTCAGAATGCATGGTTGGGATTTCTTTCAGGTCTGTGCGGTTGCATCAGACAAATTTGACCGGACCTGACAACCCAGCTGGCATTTGACCACTGTGTTATTGTGTCGTATTTCCGTGTTCCACTCGTTGAACCGGCTCTCAAAACTGTGAATCTTTGATAAGACTGATGAACAATAGAGACATTATAAATCTGAAGCAGCTTAAAGAACTTACTGTCACCAAACAGACTGTGGTGGTGGTTGGGGAAAAGGGCAATGCTGGTGACCTCGAGGTTACTTGCACCTCTGACTCGCCACACGCAAACTGTGGTCTGAGGTCTTGCCTACCAAGTGCAACCCGTCTCCCACAGTTTTCCCATAGAGCTTTTTAAAAGATAGGCTTTAAAAGTTTTACTAACCTGTACAAACACCATCGTGACTTATTGTATATCCTAGTTGATGTGAAAATTGCAGCATATTAAATGTCTATCTGCTTTATTTGGGAATCTGAGAGGGCAAAGGTCATTGCAAATGTGTATAACCAACTGTGGGTAAAACTAGGAAAAATGTGTATAAGTGTAGGCCCTTTTTCCTGAAAAAGACACATTGACTTGACTAACAGATTGTGTAAATAGAGCAGTATTTCTCTTTTCATGAAATTTGAGCTATTTTGAGTGTTTGTCAGTTTTCGTATAATTTGCAGCGAAGTAGTCAGTTGAGTCTGAATCACACAAACACCAGTTATGTGTTTGTATAAAAAAAAAACAGCCAGGGATTTTTGTTCAAGATCATCTCTCTTGACAAATAATTAGGTGACTGAAAATGATGGCAGTCTATGCCATATTATTTGTTCTCAAGGATTCAAGGATATGTATTTGTCATATACACAGAGACACTTTCTGAGCTGTCATTCTGGTTATTTGAGCAAATAAGCTTTATATTTTTATGGGTTTTTTTTATTGTTGTATAGCCAAAGATTTAGCAACTCTTGGCAGAGTTTCTGTCTGACCGCAATGAAACCGCAGGAATTCTCAAGAGGTAAATTAAAATGCATGGGGCACTTAGCACAGGTTGCTTTCTTTTTCCATGCATATTTTCTTTCTTTTTTTCTCGACTCAGCACCTTCCCAACGATGGGTCTTCAACAAATGGTGGGCTTGGGAGGGGTGTATGCTGTACAGTCAATTGCTGCACCATTTGCATTGCGGTTCTTTTGCATTCACACATTTTGAGTGCCAGCAGACACCCCAGACAAGACTGTTGATTAGACTGTTGTTTACCCCCCACAGTGTCACTGAAGAAACAGCGTCAGTGTTGTAATGGAGTGATTCTCTAATTCGCCTACACTTTTAAGTCCGTGGATTTTATTTGTTAATTCCACTAACTATTAACTGCATCCAATTATGTTTTGGACATAAGAAAACATTTATCTTTCATATAATACAGAAAGTATAGACATAGCATTATTTCCCTCAGCAAGAATGAATATTTAATACTGGTTTTGGGCGTTTTCATGCCGTCCTGTTTTCCAAATGTCAGATTCAGTCTTCATATTAGCATGTAAAGAAACTTGTTTTGCCCAAGACGATAGCAAATGTTGATTCACAGTAATCATCACAATATGACAAAACTGTCAGAAAGACCACCGTCTTTTCCATTATACATGAAATTTGCCATTTTGTGTGTGTCCACAAAAACTGTGTTAACCGTGTCACGGTCTGAAACCTCCTCCATAAATCAGTAATGGTTTGGTCTTAGGCCATACGAATAACATCACGTGATGTCATAACCTCTTTGGCAGGATACGGGAAGACTTTTTGGTAAATTTTGAGCTCCATCCTTCCATAATTTAATCCATTCTTTTTCATGTTCTCATAGCGGGAAAATTGCCTGTCAACTGTGTTATCAACATATTCATAAGAATCTGAATTAGAAATCACATGTAGAAAAACACAGATAAAGCATACAGATACATGAATTGATTAAGGTGTTGTGGTGGAACTTCTGAGGTCCTCAGTTAGCACAACACCATAAAAATGGCTGAAATGTCAACGGTGTTACCGTCAATGGTGTTACAATTAAGTATGACAGTCAGGGTTGCCAGATGAGGCTGATGATTTCCAACCCAAAAAAATGATCAAAATCCGCCCTAAAAATCCGCCCAATTCTATTGATTTATATGGCAGTGGGAAGGTTTTTCTGATAGATGCCATTTTTACCCGCACACGGCCATCCTAAGCAGCCCAATTGGGCGGGAACCAGCCCAATCTGGCAACACTGATGACAGTTGAGGAGGAGTATGTTTTTGCCAATTTATATCCATATTGACAGACAAACAAACAAAATAATTTGTGTTCTAGGGAGATGGGTTTGTCTGCTCTGTTTTTTTCTCCTAAGAAAGTGCCGACTTGTTCCCCTGCACTGTTGACCGTAACTCAGTTGAGTAACACCGTTGACTGTTTTGAAAGTGTTTTTGCGCTATTGATCCCTTATGTGTTGGAAAAATCCTATGAACATACACTAGGGATTATCTCTGGAGAAGGAAGTCTTGTGTAAGGAGGGTGACTATATTCAAATCAGACGTTACAGGGATTTATGATGAAAAATGTGTCAGTCTGTATCACAGTGACTCATAAAATCCTACTTATCAAGTTCAACAATCACATTTTCTATATCAGTTGCACAGATTAATGACAACATTACTGCTAAGGGACATAAGCACTTTCAAACATATATTGTTTCAACTCTGTAGTATTTTTTATATAT
>NC_085876.1:7024363-7104363 GCF_034702125.1 Engraulis encrasicolus
GGGGGGGGGGATAAGATGACCATGATGAATGAATGAGAATGGGTGAAAGAAAGTTTCTGTCCAACAATGAGGGTGGAACCTGGGAGACACCATCAGTCACATGTCCCCTGGTGTGTTTCAGCTGCCTACCCAACACTTCAACCCAATCTTTTCAAACCCTTATGATGCTAAATCACTTTGGTCTGTCAGGGTGACCTGTGAACTTAATCTTGAGAGTGAAGATTTTGTGCATAAGCAAGGTGTGCATGTGTGTGTGCTGTGCATGCTTGCGTGCGTGCGTGTGTGTGTGTGTGTGCGTGCGTGCGAAATTCATCGAGACATGTATTACAGTATTCATAAACTACATTTATGGTCTCTTACATAGGGTTCAATTAACTTACACCACAAATAATTTTGGCATATGTTATGCAATGCAATATCGCAATTGAATGCAATGCAATATTGTTGCCATTTATAGTCAGCCATTAACCCCAATGGACCTCACTGATAAACCTGAAATGGGGTCTGGCTCTGAGCTACAGTTGCACTCAAATCACAGAATAACTCGTAATGTGTACAGAGGTGCATCTTGTCACCAGGCTAGGCAGGCAGCTGCTTGGAGCCCCCAAGCCATACATTGTGAATAACAGCTAGAGCTCTAAATGGTCATTATTCGGAATTTTCGCTTGGGGCCCATACTTACCCTATAATCGCATCTGTGTATGCTAAACACTTCGCAGACACTGTCACACTGTCAAAGATGTCTGGAATGATGTAGCCTAAAGCGTGATGAGATAAGTAGGAGTGACATTTCTTTTGTGCTCCTGGGAAAGTGATGAGAAAGATGCAGCATTCGTGGCGATGTCTTAAAACAGAATAGTGTAATGGGAATATTAATAATATCGTCTGGCGGCTTGTTTCATCATGATTCAATCAACAGGAACTGCTGGTGAAACAGAACGATGACGTGTGAAGTGCGAAGGCGGGGATATTTGCCTGAATGTACGTGATTTGTGGGTCGAAACGGGAGGGGGAGAGGAAACGGGGGGGATGCAGCCCAGCTTGGCCTCTCCCCTAGTATAAAAACTCCAACACCAGCATCTTTTCTTCCTCTTTCTGTTACCTGGCTAAGGGGAGCAGCTGCCTTGGAGTGATTTCATAACACCGGTAAGCGATACTAGCTCATTTCATGCCTTGTGTGGTTTAGTTTGTTTGTTTTGATGCTAAAGTTAGCATTTGTTTAGTTGGTTCTGGTGCGTTTATTGGCATATAGATTTTTACACGATGTAAATGTGTTTTTTCATATGGCAATTAAGGCGCGTTGTTGGACCATTTCATTTTTTTCGCTGCATCCTTATTTTGATTGCTCGACTGGTGTTGAATGTGATTTGTGACTTAGCATTGTAGAAAAATAAACTTTTGTAACTTAAACAATCTTTTTGTGAGTGGGGGATGGGAAAGAACAAAGACGAGCAAGCAAATTCTTGTCATAGCGGGAAGCTTTCTCATCTCTGCCCACCAACGTGACTGGTGCTCTAACATGACAACTGTTTAAAACGACAGATGTTTATCTCCGACTGGATTCCTTTTGAGATGTTTCGAATTTTACTGTAACTTAATACGACGTGGCCTTCCAGAAAACACGTGTCCACCCTGGCTCATCGCCGATGAGAGGCCTGGTCTGCTGCTAGCTAAGCCATTATCGGTCGTTAGCTAGCTAACTAGCCGGTTAGCGACTTCAATTTCGGGAACACCTGTCGCAATGTGTTCCTCTGTGTTTCCTCAACATTATAGTAATGTATTATCATTTTCTATTGTAGAAACTAAGTAATCATGGGCAAGGAAAAGGTACACATCAACATCGTGGTTATCGGCCACGTCGACTCCGGAAAGTCAACCACCACCGGCCATCTCATCTACAAATGCGGTGGTATCGACAAGAGAACCATTGAGAAGTTCGAGAAGGAAGCCGCTGAGGTAAGGGCTTTTCTTTTTCCCCATTTCGGTATGTTTTGCTGTTGCACGGCTCAAAGATGGCGGCTTTAGCACGCGCCCAACGCACAAGCCGGCTGGGTGTGGGCGCGGGGCGGGGCTCAATGCCGGCTTGGTGACGCAGCGCTTTGTGTAATGGCCGCTTTGAGGCCTGCTGCAAGTCATGCGTCCGTTGTGGGAAGCACAATGAAAATGGCCATTCGTGAAACTAATATACCACAATCCTGACTGATGCAATGGCTTTTTTTGCAGCTGAGATTCTTATAAAACTGCCATATTAAATGGAAGCCGGTCCGTACTGCTGATCAATACTTTTGAGGATTGTTCCACTGTACCCTGGAACACAATGTCCACCTACCCATATATCTAGATTGTTGTTCATTTTGGCACCCAGATTAAATTGTGTTGATCCTAATGTATTGAAATTGCTATTGCAGATTGGCAAGGGCTCCTTCAAGTATGCCTGGGTGCTGGACAAACTGAAGGCCGAGCGTGAGCGTGGTATCACCATCGACATTGCTCTCTGGAAGTTCGAGACCACCAGGTATTACGTCACAATCATTGATGCCCCTGGCCACAGAGACTTCATCAAGAACATGATCACTGGAACATCTCAGGTAAGCTTAACAACTTGACCTCCATTTCCATGTTATCGTAGAACTATGTCTGATGTGATGGGTCATTACATGTAAATGCACTTGTCCTCAAACATGCATTTCTCCTTCACAGGCCGACTGTGCTGTGCTGATTGTTGCTGCCGGTGTGGGTGAGTTTGAGGCTGGTATCTCCAAGAACGGACAGACCCGTGAGCACGCCCTCCTGGCCTTCACCCTGGGAGTGAAACAGCTCATCATTGGCATCAACAAGATGGACAACACAGAGCCCCCATACAGCCAGAAGCGTTACGAGGAAATCACCAAGGAAGTCAGCACCTACATCAAGAAGATCGGCTACAACCCCGCGGCTGTGGCTTTCGTGCCCATCTCCGGTTGGCACGGAGACAACATGCTGGAGGCCAGCACCAAGATGGGATGGTTCAAGGGATGGGCCATCGAGCGTAAGGAGGGCAAGGCCAGCGGTACTACTCTCCTGGAAGCCCTGGACTCCATCCTGCCCCCAGCTCGTCCCACCGACAAGGCCCTCCGTCTGCCCCTGCAGGACGTCTACAAAATTGGAGGTGAGATGTGTTTCCTTTCAATTGCTTGATCAATTACCTGTTTTATTCATATGTGAATGTAATTATTACTCCATTGCTTACCAGATTCTGCTTGTGCCCGTCCCAGGTATCGGAACAGTACCCGTGGGTCGTGTTGAGACCGGTGTCCTGAAGCCCGGCATGGTCGTCACTTTCGCCCCATCCAACGTCACCACTGAGGTCAAGTCCGTGGAGATGCACCACGAGTCCCTCCCCGAGGCTCTGCCCGGTGACAACGTTGGCTTCAACGTCAAGAACGTGTCTGTCAAGGACATCCGTCGTGGAAACGTTGCTGGAGACAGCAAGAACGACCCACCCATGGAGGCTGCCAACTTCAACGCCCAGGTGAGACTCTACTGGAAACTGACCAGGTGGCCATGGTCCTTGGTCACTTCAGCTGTTGTGTGCTAGTCAGTGCCGTCTTTGCACAGTACATACGCTAGGATCCTAGTTCTGATGCTTAAATGGTGACTTCTAATGTAGAATTAATCTTCAATGTGGTTATTGGTTTCTCTTTTTTTTTTTTGCAACTTTAATTGGCTTCTCCTTTTTAACTAATCTGAATTTTGTATCCCTCATCAGGTCATCATCCTGAACCACCCCGGTCAGATCAGCGCTGGATACGCACCTGTGCTGGATTGCCACACCGCTCACATCGCCTGCAAATTCTCCGAGCTCAAGGAGAAGATCGACCGTCGTTCCGGCAAGAAGCTTGAGGACAACCCCAAGAACCTGAAGTCTGGAGATGCCGCCATCGTCGAGCTCATCCCTGGCAAGCCCATGTGTGTCGAGAGCTTCTCCGACTACCCTCCCCTCGGTAAGTAACCTCATCACGCACCAAGCTAATAAGTTGTCTCAATCTTACCTGGAAAATGCCCTCTTGGAATTATTGTGTGGCTAATGGTTTTGCTTCTCCTGTCTCTTCTCTCCACCTCATCACAGGTCGTTTTGCCGTGCGTGACATGAAACAGACCGTGGCTGTTGGAGTCATCAAGAGCGTGGAAAAGAAGGCCGCTGGTCAGGGCAAGGTCACAAAGGCTGCACAGAAGGCTACCAAGAAATGAATTTCTCTCCGTCGAGCTGCTGCTCAGGACACTGTGGGCACTCTACACCCCAGAGTTTCACTCGACCTGGGCTCTCTACTTAAGGACTGGCTAATGCTGATTAAAACTCATCGTAAATATTTCCGCAGGAAAGGAAACCAACATGGACGCTAAAGAAACACGATAAATGTAACTTGTGGCTTTGTTTTAAACTTTGACTGAGTATCAGTTATTATTAAGTTGAGAAAGTGGGTTTAAGATCTTGCAACTATTTGCCACTGATAAAATTCGGAAGGAAGAGCTGCTCAACTAATAAAGACCTAAAAAAAATCGAAACTTATCTCTCCTTGGCTGTTATTTCCAGGACTCCTCCGTGGTTATGTTCAGTGTCAAGTGTAACAGTTGTCTGACTAACTTTGCTCCCAAGAGGTTGCAGCTGTCTCTTAACCACGTGTCTGTTTAGACCACTGCAGGGGCTTGGGAGAGGTGCCCACTTGTCATGGCACCCCTGTTTATCCAATCATTTTGGGCGCTTGTCTGGAGTGTAACCAATGGTGGACTTAACTTGTCTGCTAAAGTATGGTTGTAACTTCATCCGTCACCTTCCTGTGTCATTGCCGGTATATAAAGCTGGGACGTCAGGAAATCGCTCCTTTTTCTCCGGGTTTTCTTGTGTTGGTGGAGCTGACCGAAGCAGGGTGGTAAGTTTGCCACTAATTAAGGGAACTTCAATTGGATTGAAATTGGATTATGACCCGTTTCAATTGGATATCAAAGGCACATCTACAACTTTTTTTCTTTTTAAAAAAAAAATTAAGATCATTGCACAAGCTTTTTTTCCAATCTGCTTTTATTGAATTTGGAAGAAGTTGGAATGCTGAATGGAATAGATTGAGGTCCTAACAGACCAGAGGGAAAACTTTTTTTTTTTTTTTTTTTGTCATTGAGTCGTGCTGCCCCCTGCCATTATAAGTGTAAATGCCGGTGTAACTTACTGGCAGAGTCGAAACAACATGGCGGCACGGCATTGCGCCTGTGCTCAACATGGAGGATGGTGGGGTGGAGGGATATAGGGAGGGCACTGAACGACTGTCACGCTACGCTACTGTTGTGCAAGACTGAATTGCAAATTAAATACTGATTTCAATTTGGGTTATTCTAAATGAGCTGGAACAATGTTTTGTCACAGTGAACTACCATCATGGGCAAGGAAAAGATTCACATCAACATTGTGGTCATTGGTCATGTCGACTCCGGCAAGTCCACCACCACCGGCCATCTCATCTACAAATGCGGTGGCATCGACAAAAGAACAATCGAGAAGTTCGAGAAAGAAGCTGCTGAGGTAGGTTTCCCCGTTGCTGACCCGGTACTTTGCTCACAGTTATCTGTGAGCTATGTACGGTGCATGACTGGCTTGAAAAGGCATGACGGTATTTCAGGAGGCGGGTGAGTGACAAGTGCGCTAGTCAAAGCGCTAGTCTGGGAAAAAAAAGTGCGCTAGTCTGTGCACGTGGGAGGAGCGCCATCTAGTGTCGAAACCTGGTTACATCACCACGAGAGTTGGCTTGTTATTATGAATGTGAAGATGTCAGCCTTTGGAAATGTTTCCAAATACATTTGCTTAAAAAAATACATGTATTGTTTCGTTTGTTTTTATTGTTCATTCATACCCTCTGTGAATTGTTAATAAATTACAAAAATGCATGACTACTATGAAGAGAAGGTGGAGCTTGCTGAAAAATAAAATAAAATGGATCTCATTTTAACGTTTTCTATTACCTGACTCAAGTAATCAGTAGGCCTACTCATTGAGGACACACACTCTAAAATCTTCTGCAGCAGCCTAGCCCAGGGATTCCCAAACTTTACCCATGGGAAGTCCCCCATATAGGCCTACCAATAGTGTCTGGCCAAGGCCCCCCTTACGTGTAATGCCACACTATTTTTTCTGCGCGCCCGTTTCACAAGTTTAAGTGTGTGAGTCAGTGTCCCTTATAAAATATAAAATAACATATATAAAATAACAACAATGGTAGTAATGCTCAGTGATAATGCAGTTCTCAACTGAGGGGATTGTGCTTTTTTTGGTTTATATAGATGGACTTAGTTATTAAAATTATTAACTTGTTTTAATTCGCTCTTCCTGCCGACCTGCACCCCCCTTTGAAAACCACTGGCCTATTGTCTAATGCTGATTATTGGCACCATTTAGGCCCAATGTTCAGTTGAAATAAAATAGAAAACAGCTTAAGAATCAAATCACTATATCAAGTGGAATGCCACTATAATATCGATAGGCTATTATAAGAAATGAACTCTTACATTGTCTCTGCTCTTAACACAAGCCAGAAAAGAAACAAATCTAACTTACATATACACAGAACTACCAGCCCGATAAAAGAGCCTACCGGTTAATGTAGACCAATTGTACTTGAAAAGTGGTCAGTTTTTCCATTCAAAAGCACACAAGTCAGCCAAAAGGCCGAGTGGACCAAGCACACACTGGATTGGTTAACATAAAAAAGACATGGTAGGTCTACTTAACAGTAAAAGAGGGGCTTCCGTGTTAAAATGATCAATGCATTCTATGCTTTTCTTTTCATATAACTGGCCAAAACATATTGATATGATTGGTATTTTACAAAATATATCTTTAAAATGAGTTTACATTTCTGTCTTGTTTCGCTGACTGAGGAAACAATATGAAGGAAGGAAACCTGATTATTTCAATATCACTTAAACTCTCATTGTTTCATAGTCGGTCTCATATTTATTGACCTCTGCAGATGGGCAAGGGCTCCTTCAAGTATGCCTGGGTGCTGGACAAACTGAAGGCCGAGCGTGAGCGTGGTATCACCATCGACATTGCTCTCTGGAAGTTCGAGACCACCAGGTATTACGTCACAATCATTGATGCCCCTGGCCACAGAGACTTCATCAAGAACATGATCACTGGAACATCACAGGTGCGTCATTATAAACATTCTTTTTTCAGATACAAAAAAGCCCATTAATGGGCAGCTATGACCTAATACCATTTAGGCTAATGGTTAGACAGTGGGTCTTTAGGTCAGAGGGTTGCACCATTACCGGTGGGGCACCTGATTTAGTTTCCCCGGTGTCCCTTCATATCTTTGCAAAGGAACCAAGGTACGCTCCCTCCTGTAGACTGTCACTGTACTGGGAGTCACTGATTTTATATTAAAAGGACTCAGGGGAAATAAAATCGGTTAACTCACTGGCACCTTCATCCATGGTTGGACTATCCTTGAGCATGGCACCTCCTCATGCTCAAAGGACTGTAAATACCAAGACCTGAAAATATACAGGAAAAACACATTTAGAAATAGTTTTGTCAGACACAACAGGTGCAATTGAGTTCTGTTTTTTGCAACTGCAAGTACATACACGGCACAGCATGTTAAGTTTAACAAAATATTAAATTCAAAACATTCGTTCATTACCTCAACTGTTTTCTCCTGCTTCACAGGCTGACTGTGCCGTGCTGATTGTTGCTGCCGGTGTGGGTGAGTTCGAGGCTGGTATCTCCAAGAACGGACAGACCCGTGAGCACGCCCTTCTGGCCTACACCCTGGGTGTGAAGCAGCTCATCGTGGGCGTCAACAAGATGGACTCCACCGAGCCCCCATACAGCCAGAAGAGGTACGAGGAGATCATGAAGGAAGTCAGCACCTACATCAAGAAGATCGGCTACAACCCCAACACCGTGGCCTTTGTGCCCATCTCCGGCTGGAATGGAGACAACATGCTGGAGGCCAGCTCCAACGTGAGTGCTTATGTTATTTGTGTCTTCATGTGAATCACATCCTTATCTCTTACTACCAACAAGCCACTG
Source organism: Engraulis encrasicolus (assembly GCF_034702125.1). NCBI lineage: Eukaryota > Metazoa > Chordata > Actinopteri > Clupeiformes > Engraulidae > Engraulis > Engraulis encrasicolus. Next base: position 7,032,432 of record NC_085876.1, read on the forward strand.
AAAATGGAGAAGCATACACACATCCAAACATCATTTTCTAAGTGCTTCACAAAATGAGCATATATTTGTGTGTACCTGAAGCCATAAAAAAATGTGCCTTAGGTTGTGAAAGAGTCGTGGAAAAGTTTTGTCAGTCAAAAACAATGGCAATCCTGAGTCTCTAAAAAGGCCCTAGGCCAAGTGCAGTAATGAGTAGCTTGGATTTAGAAGCTGCAATCCAGTGCCAGGTATTCCTAAATGATCTGGTTTTACCTGTCCAATTAGGTCATTTGGACAGATAAAACCGGGTCATTTGGCATATGTGACACTGTATTTGTAGTTTTCTAAATTCAGGTTTTCCACCACTGTTGAAGTTATCCTTAGGATCCAGGTTCTACATTTTAATCCTGCCTATTATTATTCACCTTCTTCCATACTGCACATCTTTCTCTTTCTCTGTCTCTCCATTGCACACTCCTGACTCGCTGCAACTCTTGTATTATTCAGACCTGCGTCTTCTCTCTCTCCCTCGCAGATGACCTGGTTCAAGGGATGGAAGGTCGAGCGCAAAGAGGGCAATGCCAGCGGTGTCACCCTCCTGGAGGCTCTGGACTCCATCTTGCCCCCAGCTCGTCCCACCGACAAGGCCCTCCGTCTGCCCCTGCAGGACGTCTACAAGATTGGAGGTGCGCTCTTGTGGATCATGCTGCATAGATATAGATATACCTTTTTAAAGGTGCACAGTGTAGGATGGTGGTCAAAGTAGGTATTGCATCTATGCTGCTCATTGAAACTCTGCTGTCTGCTGCCAAATCTGATCGTTTCATGAATATTTACAATGTAATCAACTAATGTTGACTAGTATGACCAAGGTAGGCCTACAGTAAGTTTTGCAGCTAAAATGTCTATGTCTGGAAATTCAAAATGGCAGACAATGGAGAAGATCACCCTTTTCATGTATAAAAAGTGCCATTTTCCCAGACATAATGAATACTTAGAATGGTGATGGTGGTGGTAAATATTCATGTAAAAGGAAACATTTGTGAATGGCCAGCGTGAATTCTAGAAATAAACTACTACAACGGAAGAATTTCTGTTTGCTGTGGTCAGCCATTGCGAGAGAGACGATTCCGGAACTGGTAACAGAATCACAATCAGATTCTCAATCTTTTTTTTGGCAGGACAGCACTTTATTTTGTGACAAGAAAAAGTGTTTGAACTTAAGTCATTGGTTTTGCATGACAGATAATTATTTAACAGTTTAATGCACATTTTTTTCTGTTTCTGTAACTATCGGATGCACTGACAAATGGCACAGAACAAGTTTCTGTAAAGGCGAATAAATAATCTATAATTTTAATATGTGCTTTAATTATATCAAGGTATGATCAAGAATGTTGTAAATGATCTTAAAATCATCATTTTCTGAATTTGGCTCCCAGGTATCGGAACAGTACCCGTGGGTCGTGTTGAGACCGGTGTCCTGAAGCCCGGCATGGTCGTCACCTTCGCCCCTGCCAACGTGACCACTGAGGTCAAGTCCGTGGAGATGCACCACGAGTCCCTCACCGAGGCACTCCCCGGTGACAACGTTGGTTTCAACGTCAAGAACATCTCTGTCAAGGACATCCGTCGTGGCAACGTGGCCGGAGACAGCAAGAACGACCCACCCATGGAGGCTGCCAACTTCACTGCTCAGGTGAGTCCTACTTCTAACCTGCCAGTGTTAACTCTCTAGATGTGCCAGCTCAGGGCTGTCGTTAGGCCTATTTTAGGGGGGTTTTAGCCCCCCCCCCCTACATTAGTATTAGCCCCCCTTTTAACGATTTAGCAAAAAAAATAAAAAAAATAAAAAATATATATATTTTTTTTCATAAACAAATGCAATAAAGCACTGAATACGAACCAACCCAAAGTACCAATTTTCACTCACAATATCCGTGTAATAAATCCATTTGACATTGTCTTGAAATTACAGTTGAGCTTTAATATCTGTCTTAACAGTTTGAAAACACACATGAACTGATTAAAATAGCTACTAATGGAGTAAAAATGACCAAATATCTGCCGGGGATGCATAGTTTTCCAAGTAAGGAACCTGTTTGAATGAATCGCTTCCTGACCACTGCTTCTCCTGGAGACGCGCAGTTAGTAACTCCTTAAAGTTCCTAGTCCTTCTGTAAATTATGCTCTCAGCATTTTTATCTAATCATTTTAACTTCCATACATAATATTCATGAGTTGAAACATTTTGAAATGTTTTGTTTAGCTTACATATAAGGAATGTTCATTAAAATGTGAATAAAAAAAAAATCACTGTAACTAGTGTTTAAAAATCGGTATGGTGCTCTTAAAATAATTGTTCAAGAAGACGCTTTTGTACACCTCTGTAGGTGGGCATGTGCGTAGGATATTATCCCAGTGGGGTTGTCATTCAAGTGTAAAGAAATCCTGCACACTGTCCATTCCACCAACAAACTTTAATACAACATGAAGAAGGTCGGATGACCGAAACAATGTATTAAAGTTTGTTGGTGGAATGGACAGTGTGCTGGATTTCTTTGCTCTTAAAATAATGAATTCATAGACAAAACCTTAGCAGGTGAGCTGAAAAAATTTCGGTGCGCGCTATGCGCGCGCATTTTCTTCCTCTGGGGCTAAGCCCCCCCTGTCTCTCAAACCTAGTGACGGGCCTGTGCCAGCTAACATTAAAAAACTCGCAATATGACATCTTTGTCTGAAAGATGCTTAGAAGAGTCTTCCAAGAAACGAGCTGTGGCCACACAAAATTACTGTGTTCACTGAAAAGACAATCTCACCCCAACAGGTCATCATCCTGAACCACCCTGGTCAGATCAGCGCTGGCTACGCACCTGTGCTGGATTGCCACACTGCTCACATCGCCTGCAAGTTCTCTGAGCTCAAGGAGAAAATCGACCGTCGTTCCGGCAAGAAGGTTGAGGACAACCCCAAGGCCCTGAAGTCCGGAGACGCCGCCATCGTTCTGATGGTTCCCGGAAAGTCCATGTGTGTGGAGAGTTTCCAGCAGTACCCTCCCCTTGGTGAGTAATACCAAAGATTTTATAAGACACTCTTTACGACCAAGATATGCCGTAGCATGCATCACCAGAAGAAAGTGGAATCAAGTCTGGTCTCGTACAGTAAATGAGTGTGACTTTTCTTTGAGCTCTCTTCATTCTCTTCGTCTACTAAAGGGGCATGGCTGACATAGGGCTTCAGTTTGCAGCCTTTCATATGGATCCTGGAAGAAGTTCATAAAATTACCCTTATCGATTGTTTCTGGTAATACCTTGGTGATAGCAAGAATTTGCATCGCTGCAGAACCAAGCTGGTCTCTACTCAGGACATGAAAAGAGCTGTTGGAAACTCATTTTGCTAGGTTTAAATAACTGTGGATTTGTATATAGATTTTTTATATGTGTATAGGTGCCACTCATCTCCCCACAACACTGCTGAATTATTTGTGTTGTACTGTTTTTTAATAATTAATGAATTAATTAATAATCCTTAATTATCGTTAGAATACAAGGCCACCATTAAAAGCTGTAAAATACTTGCCGTTGATGATAGACAAATTGTGAGTAAGCCTCAAAATCTAAATTTGCCCTTTGTTCTTTCTTCATTCTTCTTCTTCACTCCTTTTCTCTCTGCCTCTGTCTGTCTCTCTCTCTCTCTACGTTTGGTCTCCCAGGTCGCTTCGCCGTGCGTGACATGAGGCAGACCGTTGCCGTGGGCGTCATCAAGGCCGTGGAGAAGAAGACCGCCTCAGGAGGCAAGGTCACCAAGTCCGCCCAGAAGGTAGCCAAGACCAAGTGAAACCTGCTGCACCTCAACGCAACCGAGGACCTGGAGCATCATCAACAACAACAACAACAACAACAACAACCACTACAAAAAATATCAGGGACTCCCCACCCTGCCCACACACAGACACGGAGCCTCCTCGGCTCTCTGCTCAAGGACTGGCTAATGCTGATCAAAACCCACCGTAAAAGTTTTCGGAGGAAAGGAGGCAGGGAAAAAAGCTCTTTGTTTTGTTTTCTAAGTGCTTTTAGATGTGGATGAATGAACCAAAGAAAAAGGTGACAAAAATAAAACACATTTCACAAAAATATTTTCTTCTTGTGTGGTGTGTTTTTCTCAACCCCGTTATGTTGTATTGAAAGTGCGTGCTATGAATTGCCATTTTATTAATTCACAATTTTTACACATATCATTTCATAATTTTTTAAACGATTTAAGGCTCATGGTGTCTTCAAGATGTTCACTTTAGGTTAAAGGTACACTTACAGGATGGCCACAGACAGCACAGTACATCTCCTGTCTGAGCTGCTGCTGCTCGGTCTCGGGTCCCGGACAAAATCATCTGAAAGGCCCCCACCCCCACTCAATACATACAATCTATTGTTGACTCAACTCTGAACCCCGCCCGCCCTCTCCCTGGGGCCAGGACAACTGACTGGCTTCCCTGCTCAGCATGCTACATGATAAATGAACTGCAGTAGAGTTTTAAAGGTGCACTGTGCAGGAAATGGTTAAAAAAAAGGTACTGCAACTATGCTGCTCATTGAAACTAGGTTGCCTATTGCCAAATTTGATCTTTTCATGAAAGTTTACGAAGTAATGAACTAATATTTTCTAGTATGGCCAAAGCACAGTTATTTTTGCAGCTAAAAATGTCTATTTCTGGAAATTCAAAATGGCGGACTATGGAGAAGATCCCCCTTTTCATGTATGAAAAGTGCAATATTTACCAGTTATTTGATGGTGGTGGTAAGTATTCATGAAAAAGGTAACAGAGAATGGGTAGCATTAATTCCGGAAATAAACAACTAAAAATCTTACACAGCGCTCCTTTAAAGGTACACTGTGCAGGAAATGGTCAAAAAAGGTACTGCAACTATGCTGCTCATTGAAACTGGGTTGCCTATTGCCAAATTTGATCTTTTCATGAAAGTTTACGAAGTAATAGACTAATATTTTCTAGTATGGCCCAAGTACAGTCATTTTTGCAGCTAAAAATGTCTATTTCTGGAAATTCAAAATGGCAGACCATGGAGAAGATCCCCCTTTTCATGTATGAAAAGTGCAATATTTACCTCATTTGGTGGTGGTGGTAAGTATTCATGAAAAAGGTCACAGATTGGGTAGCATTAATTCTGGAAATAAACAACTACAAATCTTACACAGTGCACCTTTAAGTTTCTTCACCTATTATGTTATGGGACTTGGGAGAGGAAAGTCAACTTACAAATAAACTTCAAATCTTGTAAGGTTAAAAAATGTACTTCACAAACATGTCCTTTTTTTACATGGACTCCTCATGCATGTACTGCCACAAGAAAATCAACACCAACAATATAAAAACAACAAATAATTTGTTATTAAAAAAAGGAATAAAAGTAAGACCAAGATATTGTTGATCTTGCTGGTGGTGAAACACTGTATCAATGAATGTACAGTAAACTGAAGAGGCAGAACTATAACAGTAGTCCTTTTGTCCATGGGTTCTCAATTTTGTTTTCCCCTGGCTGCGTGACCCTGGCTGTGCACAACTCAACCTCTGATTGTTGGAAACTGCCATCGGTCAAAAAATTAGCTCACATGTTTAGCTGCCTGTGTCTTGCCCCTCCTCACAACATCATGTTTATAAACACGGTGAACCCATGTATTACTGTGCTTTTATTTCAGTCGCACATCAAAAAAGTCACCAAATATGCATTCTACCATCTCAGAAACATCTCCAGACTCAGGCCTTCACTTTTAAACACAGTTACAGAGACTCACTCATGCCTTCATTTCTTCCCGTCTGGACTACTGCCATCCTGCTTGGTTTACCCAACAAGGCCTTATGGCTCATTCTTTTGAAACTCGGCTGTCGGTAGAGCCGAGGTTGTTCTCCCGACAACTGTTGTAAACGCGTTCTATTGAAACAGCTGGGGACAATACAAACGTCTGAAAACACTAATGTTAAACCAACTCGGAGTACAAAGAAGCGCTCCGAGTTTGTGCTTCGGAACTCCGATTTGAGTACCCATTCTTTTGCATTTTTCCAAGGCGGAAGCCGGAGTTTCCGACAATCGAGTTTCAAAAGAACGAGCCATTAGACAGCCTGCAACATGTCTAGAACTCTGCACCCAGGATCCTCACAGGCACCAGGCCCTGGCAGCACATCACCCCCATCCTCAAGCAGCTTCACTGGCTCCCCATCAGGTCACACATTACCTACAAAGTCCTCCTCCTCACTTTCAAGTCCCTCCATGGTCTGGCACCCCACTACCTCACAGACCTCCTTCACCTCTATGACTCGTCAAGAGCCCTGCAGTCCTCTTCCAAGGGCCAGCTGGCCATCCCTCGAACCAGACTCAAGGCCAGCAGTGCCAGAGCCTTCCATGTAGCTGTTCCTTTCCTTTGGAACAAACTTCCCGACCACATCCAGAACGCCCCTTCACTGGCCATATTTAACCCATTGATGCCTGATTTGCACTTTATGTCAGTCTGTAAAATGTCAGTCTTGTATATGTCCTGGCATGGTATAGAGAGAAAACGTAATTATATCCCCGAAACGCGGAGCGTCGGGGATGTAATGGTTTTGCGTTATATCCCCGAAACGCGGAGCGTCGGGGATGTAATGGTTTTGCGTGCACCGCCGCCGCCGCCGCGTCCGCCGCCGCCGCCGCGTAAGGTCTTTCGTGTTAACGCGATAACTTTTGAACGGATGTTTGGATTTGTCCCAGATTTGGTGTGTGAATGCTCTAGGGCAGGTTCATGAACTGATTCGAGTTTGGAGGTCAACAATTTCAAGATGGCCGAATTCAAGATGGCCGAATTTTTGTTTGGCCCATTACTTCTGACCGGGTGGATGGATTTGTCCCAGATTTGGTGTGTGAATGCTCTAGGGTGGGTTCATGAACTGATTAGAGTTTGGAGGTTAACACTTTCAAGATGGCCGAATTCAAGATGGCCGATTTTTTGTTTGGTCCATAACTTCTGACCGGGTAGATGGATTTGTCCCAGATTTGGTGTGTGAATGTTCTAGGGTAGGTTCATGAACTGATTCGAGTTTGGAGGTCAACAATTTCAAGATGGCCGAATTCAAGATGGCCGAATTTTTGTTTGGTCCATTACTTCTGACCGGGTGGATGGATTTGTCCCAGATTTGGTGTGTGAATGCTCTAGGGTGGGTTCATGAACTGATTACAGTTTGGAGGTTAACACTTTCAAGATGGCCGAATTCAAGATGGCCGAATTTTTGTTTGGTCCATAACTTCTGACCGGGTGGATGGATTTGTCCCAGATTTGGTGTGTGAATGTTCTAGGATAGGTTCATGAACTGATTCGAGTTTGGAGGTCAACAATTTCAAGATGGCCAAATTCAAGATGGCCGAATTTTTGTTTGGCCCATCACTTCTGACCGGGTGGATGGATTTGTCCCAGATTTGGTGTGTGAATGCTCTAGGGTGGGTTCATGAACTGATTACAGTTTGGAGGTTAACACTTTCAAGATGGCCGAATTCAAGATGGCCGAATTTTTGTTTGGTCCATAACTTCTGACCGGGTGGATGGATTTGTCCCAGATTTGGTGTGTGAATGTTCTAGGGTAGGTTCATGAACTGATTCGAGTTTGGAGGTCAACAATTTCAAGATGGCCGAATTCAAGTTGGCCGAATTTTTGTTTGGCCCATTACTTCTGACCGGGTGGATGGATTTGTCCCAGATTTGGTGTGTGAATGCTGCAGGGTAGGTTCATGAACTGATTCGAGTTTGGAGGTCAACACTTTCAAAATGGTGGAATTTTTATTTGGCCCATAACTTCTGACTGGGTGGATTGATTTGCCCGGTAACTCCTTAATTTAATGGTTCACCATTTCAGTGAATCTACCATATCAGGTAGGCCTACAGTGTAATAACCAGTGTAACAATATTTAATACCATGTAATACTAGTGTAATACCAGTGTAAAAATAGGCAATACCAGGTACAGTGTAATAACCAGTGTAACAATATGTAATACCATGTAATACTAGTGTAATACCAGTGTACAAATATGCAATACCATGTAATACCACTTACACACAAATAGCCTACATGATATAAGTACAAAATTGGTACATGGTGTCACACTGGTATGACGTGGTATCAAATATTGTTACACTGGTTATTACACTGTACCTAATGTGGTATATCCACTGTAATAGTGAACCATTAAAACAGTGTTACCATTTGCCCCATTTTTTCCTTCATTTTCACAATAGTCATTTGGTTTTAAGCCTATGCACGTCATTGATCTATGTATAGATATTAAATAGATTTATTTTATATTTTGTATTTATCATAAACGTTCATGAAAAGGTGGACGGGAGTGGTAGGAATGATTGGGGACTGGAAGCGTCGCGTTTCGGGGATATACCTTAAGCAGTCGAAGGCGACTGCACAGGCAGTCTAGTTTAATTTTCCTTTTGTGACTTGTGCATTATTATGCAAGTGACAATAAAAGCTGACTTGACTTGATTGCGTTGCGCAACATTGGCCCTGGCGCCTGGAGCTGCATTACGCAACATTCAGGCTCATGAGATTTGATACAACTTAAAAATCTCTGTTTGTTTGAGATTAATGAACACATTCTAATGAAAGATGAGGGTCTTAGTGTTTAAATGCAACTTAGTGCATATTTTAATGTGCTTCAGAAGCTGAGATATTTAGGTTTTTATAGGCTGAGGGCAGCTTTTCTTAAAAAGGGCTCAGGCATTCAGCACCCTTTTTTTGCAGGTGCCTTAGGCGTCAATGGGTTAAACAACACCTTAAAACCTTTTCCTGGAGGCTTATGGCTGCTAGTTCCACAAGCACACGCACCTACGTGCACACGCACTCACACTCACGCACAGACACACACACACACACACACACACACACACACACACACACACACACACACACACACACACACACACACACACTCTCACACACACACACACACACACACACACACACACACACATTCCTACACAGATACTTTGTTATGCGACCTTGGGTGTTTTGAAAGGCCCTATATAAAGCAAATTATTATTATTTTAACCTTACAAGTTTAAATGGGTTAATTTACCGGATTAACTAATTTACATAAAGGCGTCTATACCATAAATAAGACATCCTTGTCAAACTGGCTTGGCAAAACACTTGGTGATAAGGTGCATATATTTATTCATAGTTTCACAGGTGTGTTGACACAGGTGTGGCTTTCCTCTTATACAGACCTGGTGTCGGAAATGAAAGTGAAACCAGTGAGAGTGAAGACTGAGAGCAGGTGCATTTGACATCCAGCAGTTTCTTTGTTGAGGTCTAACTTTTTGGGTAAGTTAATAATAATTAATAGCTTGATCTGGGTGGTTCATGTAAAAGATTTGACAAAACATGGTCTGCATTCATTAGCTGTGATGTAATGTAATGTTATGGAATGTAATGTATTGTCTATTTGACATTCAGTAAAGATGAGTGAAACTCCAGTTAAACGGCCGCTGTTGAAGATGCAACGGGTGGAAGATGGGGTGGAAAAGGAGAACTGTAAGACTAAAATGGATGGAGGATCATCCCCTTCTTTATACCCACCGTCCCCCAGTCTCCCAGGTATTGTTCCATCACTGTCACTTGTCCTGTCTTGCACTTTGATGTCAGTCTGTAAATGTCAGTCCTGTGTATATCTATGTCCTTCATGGTATAGAGAAAGAAACGTAATTTCAATTTCCTTGTATGACCTGTGCATATGAAAAAACTGACAACAAGAGCTGACTTGACTTGACTTTGACTTGAGGTATGAAGCCAATTCGGATGAGCTGTGTTTTATAGTTATAATAGCCTATACAATTTCCAGCAGCCATTTTAGTCTAGTAGGCCTACATCTATGGCAAAACCCAGCCAACCCCCAAAAAATTGGTACAAAAGGTTTTTCAACTGATTTTGATACATCTAAGTGTCCTAGCATATTAAAAATCTAGGAAAATCTGACTGCAGGAAATGTGTAATTTTCAAGATAGAAGATGTTTTAAATAGAATATTAGGCCCTATATTATCAGCTAACATCAAAAGACCTGTTACCTTTATATCTGAAACCCAGAAATGTTGAGATATTTTTAGGTAGGTCAGCGATATATAGGCTACTCAAAATTGCCAGATGCTAACTTGTACTGTTCAACTTCCCTATGTCATGCTATTTGCACTATTGGCATGATCACCTGCATGGCCGGTTTTCAGGAGCTGTTTGGTTGGAGTGCTGTTAGGGTTGATAAAGACACTGTAACAGTATTATCCATGTGGTTTGTCAAGTTTGTCAGGACACATCATCAGTGATGAACTAGGCCTGTGCAGTCGCCTTCGACTGCTTAAGGTATATCCCTGAAACGCGACGCTTCCAGTCCCCCATCATTCCTACCACTCCTGTCCACCTTTTCATAAATGTATATGATAAATACAAAATATAAAAGAAATATTTAATATCTATACATAGATCAATGATGTGCATATGCTTAAAACCAAACGACTATTGTGAAAATGAAGCAAAAATGGGGCAAATGTTAAAGGGATACTGTCCCATTTTTGGGAATAAGCTTATGTTACACCTCCCCTTGAGTTAAAGCGATGGTTCGGAGTAGAATCACCCTAATGCCATTTGAACCGTGACACCCATCCACCTTTACACCCGAAGTGTTTTCTGCCGCAGGCTTACATCAACAGAGTTGCCGTGTTATTCGATGTTTATTCCGGATAGCTTGACTCAAGCGCATATGGATCCTGGGCACCGTCTCCAAACTTTCCCCACAAAAATAACATGTCATGACACCAAACTTCTACAGTATAACAAATGTGGTTTGTACTCACAAAAAGATGAATTTGAAACTTTGTACATAGTCCAGGAGTTTATTAGTAACAACACACGAGACGATTAGCTTTTCTGCTGCTAAACATCCGTCGACGTCACTTCCTCCAGCTGGGACTTTGTTGATGTTGAAGGTTTGTGTTTTAGTCCACCGCCAGGATATATGCACGAGTGTGGCATCGTCTTCTATTTATTAAACGTGGTAAAATTTAAATCCGAAGTGGTTAATTTCTAGTTGTAGCGCAAGCTGTCTTTTTGAGTTTTCCGCCTTCCGGACTCACGTGTATTTGTTTCCATCAACAAAGTCCCAGCTGGAGGTAAATTATACGGTAAACCCCTAACGGTAAAACCCTATTATTTAACTCAAGGGGAGGTGTAAAACAAGCTTATTTCCAAAAATGGGACAGTATCACTTTAACACTGTTTTAATGGTTCACTATTACAGTGGATCTACCACATTAGGTACAGTGTAATAACCAGTGTAACAATATTTAATACCATGCAATACCAATGTAACACCATGTTTCAATTTTGTACTGACATCATGTATTTCTGTGTGAGTGGTATTACATGGTATTAAATATTGTTACACTGGTAATTACACTGCACCTAGTATATTCACTGAAATGGTGACACTGAACCAAATAAAAATTCCGCCATTTTGAAAGGGTTGACCTCCAAAACTGGAATCAGCTCATGAACCTACCCTAGAGCATTAAGACACCAAATCTGGAACAAATCCATCCAACTGGTCAGAAGTTATGGGCCAAATAAAAAATCGGCCATCTTGAATTCAGCCATCTTGAAAGAGTTAACCTCCAAACTCGAATCAGTTCATGAACCCTAGAGCATTCACACACCAAATCTGCGACAAATCCATCCACCCGGTCAGAAGTTATGGGCCAAACAAAAATTCGGCCATCTTGAATTTGGCCATCTTGAAAGTGTTGACCTCCGAACTCTAGTCAGTTCATGAATCTACCCTAGAGCATTCACACACCCAATTTGGGACAAATCCAACCATCCGTTCAAAAGTTATAGCGTTAACACGAAATACCTAACGTGGCGGCGGCGGACGGCGGATTTCACTGGGTGTTTTGGGTCTTTCAGTAGCTGAGCTGAACAGACAGGAGCCATTACTTGTAGAGGGCAAGGTGAAACGGTTGGTACTGGAGGAACACAATATCCTGGCTTTTCACAGCTTTCAGGTAAGCCAGAGCAGACCCTGCTGTAACTTTGTAGGCAAGGGTCAGGGCCTTGTATTCAATTCGAGCAGCAAAAAACAATGACATGCAATGGCAATTGCAAATGTCTTATTGTCCAAGCTGGAAGACCAGTCAGGAGGGAGTGGCAGTAGTTGAGGTCAGAGATGACCATGGCCTGCAAGAAGTTGAATGGCATATTAGGTCACATATGGTCTGATTGTTATGTTGAACAGTTACAATCAGCATGACTTGGAAACTGAGGCTATGTGGTCAAAATGATAGCTGGTCATCAATAATGACACCTTGGTTTCTTGTGACCTTATTTGGGGCAACAGTAGCAGAGCCCATAATTTTGAGTTTGATATCATGGCAGTCTGAATCTTTGGCTGGGATCACCAGCAGTGCAGTTTGAGAGAGGTTCGACTGAAGGTGGCATTCCTTCATACTTGTGGATAGTTCAGAGAGGCCAGCGGAAATGTGTACGTAGATCGTGGAGTCATTTGGCTCAAATTACAGGTATGACTCTGCTTCATCAGTGTAAGCCGTGAGAACAGATAACATGGCCCAGTGACGTGGTGTACATAGGAGCCATAGCACCGGCTCTTGGGACACCCCTGTGGAGAGGCTATGAGTTGAGGACAGCTGACTTTGTCATGATACAAGCATGATATTACCAGACTCAAACAATGTCTGGAAGAACTTGAGAAACATAAAACTCTACAGGTATTTGATTTGGTGTTTAATAAGCAGGTTTTGAAAAATGAAAATGCTACTTGATGTATCTGCACAAAGATGCTATGGGTGATGGCAGCATTTTTAGATCTACTACAAAAAAAGAGATATCTCTTCTGAAGATATATTTTGGCTCACTATAACAAAATAAAACAAAATAAAAGATGAACGTTGAGCCTGGCTTTTTCAAATTATGAGTTTTTGCATTTTGAAATTCAGTGCATATTCAATTAGTTTTAGTCTAATTACCATAATTAAACATAACATTTCAGAAAACTTGCAATACATTTTTTTCTTGTAAATATGTGAGTAATCACCGGATTAAGTTTCATGGTGATATCCGCAAGCTACAATTTTTGCCTATTCACCTGTAGTTTCTCTGAGCCCTATCTCGGTCATTTCGTGAAGTTTTCACGAAAAAATGGGGAAATTAACTATAAACTTCGTGGTGCATTCACGCTATTGCCCGTTTTCGTGGTTGGGCAACGCTTCCGCTGCCTATTCATTTGAATTGCCCGACTGTTGCCTTGCGATTCGTGGTCGGTATTTTCAGCTCGTGCTGTTGCTATGGTTATCCAAGCGTCTGCAGGAGCGGGGAGGGGGTGCTGACAGAACACTGCTGATACACTCGGGACTCACTGAGTGCGTATACATGCAGTTCAGTATCCTGAATATGAGGCATATCCCGGTTATATATCATATTCGGGATAAGGTGTTTATATGAGCACAGAAGGTAATATCCCAGTCAACATTCTTGGCCGTTGTAGAATTCTCTTCAAATGCGTGTAGCCTGGATACCAGCGACAGCGTTCTATGGGAACCCCCTGTATCCGGGATAAGGTGTTTACATGGGGCAGTATCCTGTCGGAATATTCCACCTAGCATATCCCGATTTCTCAGTATCCCGAATAAGGGCTTATTCGGGATACTGACGTGTTTATATGCTCAAACGCAAATTAGGGATACTTAATACCCCGATCATATTCGGGATACTGAACTGCATGTATACGCACTCACTAATTCGACGCCCTTTCGGTACTTACGCCTTATGTCATACGACCCTAACCTAAACCTAAACCTAAACCTAACCCTACCCCTAACCATAACCCTAAACCTAACCCTAAATTGCTTGTTTGAAATGTTTGATTACCATGTGACGGTACCGAAAGGGCGTCAAACTAGTGGGTCACTAGGCAGCAGTCGGGCATTTCAAATGAATAGGCAGTGGAAGCGTTGCCCAACCACGAAAAACAGCCAATAACGTGAATGCACCACAAAGTTTAAAGTTAATGTCCCCATTTTTTTCGTGAAAACTCCACAAAATGACCGAGATACGGTTGTGTCTCTAGACCCTTTCTATAAGCCTTTGGCAGTCATGTTGAAAATAACTAATTTCCCAGCCCTGCCGTGGTCAACCGGTGGTGCACTCGCCTGCCATGCACCTGACCCAGGTTCGATTCTCAGCCAGGGTCCTTTGCCAACCCCTCCCCGTCTCTCTCCCAATTCACTTCCTGCCCACCTCTCACACTGTCCTATCAAATAAAGTCAGAAAAGAACAAAACATCTTAACAGAAAATAACTAATTTCCCAAAGTCATTTTAGTATGTCATTTAGCAGGTCCAATAGTAATAGAATCCATGAACAAACCTTTTGTAGGCCTATCAATTATTTTGGGGTTAAACCCTAAATGTACTAGCCTTTGCACTGCGATACATATTGGCACTGTAAGTGTAAACCTTTATAGCAGGGGGTTGAACCAGGCAGGGATGTGACAGTTTTGTTCCCCAGTCTCACAGGTATGAAGCCAACTCGGATAAGCTGTGTTTTGTAAATCATACAATTAAGTTATTATAGTATAAAGTTTCCAGCAGCCATATAGACTTCATTGCAATTCATGGCTACTATAAACCTTTACACGGCAGAGTGTTGGACCAGGTATCAAAATAACCTTGTTCTGTCTGTCTGTCTGTCTGTCTTCAGTCAAGAGGAGGCTGGTGTTAGTCGAGAACATTGGCATTGTGCAGGAGGAGAATGAACAGCAGATCTGTGGGGGCGCTGAAAACACTCCAACTGGAAATGGAAATCCACCCACCCCTCTGACCCCAAGGGCCACGGACCTTACAGGTATGGAACTCAACTTTTGGTTTTCCATATGTTACTTTTACACTCCACAGAGTCTACACCCTAAAGAGGGAACGGCAGTCATAACTGTGTAATGTAGGGATGTGTCTAACTCAAATTCACAGTGGGCCGAAATCAAAATTTGTTCAAATTCAAGTTCAAATTCAAGTTCAAATTCAGTATTTATTAAAAAATGCACTGAAATTGTGCCTACATTTCCATCATTGATATACTTACACTTGCTCATGCTAGTATGCACTGTTCCACTAGTCTGTGTAATTGTTGTGATGCACAAAATATTGCCTATTATGTAATTAATTAACTAATGGTGTATGGGCCATCTGTAATACATATTTGAAGTGATCTCACAAGCCACATAAATTGACTTTCAAAGTGGCCGCATTTGTCCTCTGGCCTTGAATTCGATACATGTGGTATAATGTCTCTGACAGATCTCTGACAGCCTGTGTGTGTGTGCGTGCGTGTGTGTGTGTGTGTGTGTGTGTTTACGTACAGTATGCAACATGTCTGCCAGTCCTCCTCCCGTGTCCCCAAAACTGGATCGTTGGATCAGGCAGAAAAATCGAGACCTGACCCTGCGCAAGAATGACATCCAGCGGTCCGCTAAGATTGTCAACCACCTCCGAGACAAACTGCTGGAGTTCCTGAAGAACAACCAGGAGAGGCCCTACTTCAGGCAGGCCACCGTGCTCAACAGCGGGAGCTACTTTGAAATGGTCAAGGTTTGTATTTTCAGCGTGGTGTGTGCATACATCTTCGTTCCCGCTGGAGAACGGACTTCTTGTGATCGTGCCACTCTCGCAGGAGAGTGGCTGTCCACACGGTGGACTGATCATCAAAGTGCTTCACGGGGTCCACAGAAGCTGAGATAGATTAAGTAGCGTATTGGGCGAGGTCGCTGTCCGTGGTGCTGAAGTACTGCCACGGCTGAGAAATGTCTATGCCGTAAACATTCGGACACCCCACGGTGGATGATGGTAAGAGAGCAATGGAGTGAGGTGATCTGAGAGGAAGCTAGGGCAAGACGCTTGACGAATTGATAGAACAGCAGTCCTAAGGGAGGCGAACGGGGAGGTGGTGGGTGCGAGTGAGAAAGAAAATTTCTGACTGGAGACAGGTGAGAGGAGATTAAATGCTGGATAGTTAATTAAGGAGCATTCCAAATTTTCTGTGCGCTGATATTCCACCGCATGACGGCAGAGCGGAGAATGAGATGCAGCTGGTTATCGGCGTGCCTATCTTTCGCGCTGAATACAGACGATTGACAGTTCAGTGGAGAATAGAATGCACTTTCGTTTTTAATAAAGCATGTGTAGCAGAGTGGAAGGTTTCCTAAGATTACTGACTTTTAAGTACTTAGGTTTTAAAAGGTGACTACGCCAGTCTCGTTAAAGGGTGAGACAACCCAGATGTTAAAAGGTTCTGGATGAACATGAGGACACAGCTGTTTCCAAACAATTACTTCTTTTTATTTTCTCTTTTCAAGTTCTTAAAATGTGCAAAATTGTCAGACAGGCAAGTCTTGGTACATCACTTTTCCACGTAAACTCTACCGAGTGGAATCTCACTGGCTGAGTAGCCAAAATGGTACAAGCTGTAGGAGGCTGAGGTTCAACTGACACTGGATGGTAATTTAGTAATTTTGGAGGATACACGACTACATGGTGAAATGTAATTCACAGCAAACCAAACTTTACACGAAAATAACAAACAAAAATAAATAAATATGAAAACATTTCAACAAAACGGAAAGTAAACCACACCATGCAAAAGTTATTGAAAATGTTCACAATGTAAGCGTACCCCAGCCAAGCAGGCTATAAGTGTTCATGAGATCCGTATACCAAACCAGGTAGTCAAACGGGGTCAGCCCAATGTTCCCATGGCCCATTGGTCCCACAGCCCATTGGTCCCACATTGCTAAGACTTTTGCGTTTTTTCAAAATTAGGCCCAATGGTCCCACAGCCCATTGGTCCCACAGCCCATTGGTCCCACATCACTAAGATTTTTTAATTTATTTTTAGGTCCGTTGGTCCCACAGCCCATTGGTCCCACAGTCCATTGGTCCCACATCACAAACACTTCAATGGGCTGTGGGACCAATGGGCCTAAAAATTCAAATAAAAAAGCAATGTGGGACCAATGGGCTGTGGGACCAATGGACTGTGGGACCAATGGGCTGTGGGACCAATGGGCCTAAAAAATGGAAAAAAGTCTTAGTGACGTGGGACCAATGGGCTGTGGGACCAATGGGTTGTGGGACCAATGGGCTGTGGGACCAGTGGGCCGTGGGACCAATGGGCTGTGGGACCAATGGGGCGTGGGAACATAGGTACGCTCCCAGTCAAACCACGACCAATAGGGCCTCACCACTTCACTATCCTCGCCAAACCAATGCTCCAACCACCCACTCCTTGCTCCCAAGGAGTGAATGACTAGAGTTACATATAAGACCACCAAACTAGACCTGTCTTAGAGAGCCTGCCATAAAATGCACTATACAAACAAATTAAACAAAATAAAAAAACACAAGGGAAAGACGGCGGTGTCCCCCCACCCCAGCCCATAGACAATATGTGCTCAACCTAGAAGCACAAGAGAGACTGGGTTAATGCCAGGGAAATGCCATCATCAATGTGCAAGGTGTGGCGTGAAAGCCACAGGCACAGAGTGACGGTAAATTAGAAATTACCTTAAGTTGTAACTGGGAAGCACCGGACTGAGCCTGGAAGTCTACGGTTGATCCTTGCTTCACCATGCAATGCTGCAGTGAAAAAACATCACGTTAGCCACAGTACAAACATAACTGGGTATCGCCAGGTGCACAGTACAGAAGGGCTTACCTTCAAGCCGGTTAGGCTATATGCAGCAACCTGGCGTTCGCATTTCAGCTGCGCTCTAGTATGCGCTCCAGTATGGGTCCAAAACCCAACACGCCAACATCACCTACTGCACCCAGCGTACAGGGCTTCCCCAAGCGCCAACCGGTATTGAAGTTAGCCACACCTGGCTAACAGCCAACACAGTAGGCAATTTATACTAACCGGAAGGGCTCCGCCCTCGCCCACACGGGCAGCTGTTTTCAATTACAACATGCACACTAACAGAGGACCTAGTCCAACCTGTTACACATGCATTTATTTTTATTATTTGTTGTAGGGCATTTTAGCCTTTACTCAGATAGGACAGTGAAAGAGGTACAGGAAATGAGTGGGGGGAGAGAGTTGGGGAGGGTTTGGCAAATGACAATGGCAGGAATCAAAGCCAGGCCACCAGCGTAGTGGCCCAGTGCCCTACCATTACGCCATGGGAAGGCCCGTTGCTTCTCATCTTTACACGATTGCCCAGACCTATACCCTTCCCTTAAAATAACCGTCAGTGGAGTCCTGTTGCCACAAGGGTGTGAAGTGTAGTAGCAGGTTTAAACGCCAGAATGCATACTCTTGGAGGACATTACGGCTGCTACTGTACGTACACAAGTTCAGTTCATGAAAGCAGCCATTTGGCTGAAAGCTGCTTCTGACGTGAGGCCGGTTGAAGCGACCTCGAGATGTTCCCGTTTGCACACACTAAACAAAACAGCAGCCTAGGACCTATGGCACGGGTGCGCTGCCTGTCAGGACCAAAGAAGGTACACACAGAAGAACAATCTCTGGGGGGTAAATGTATTGGCCACGATGTAGTACGGGGGCATGGCCTGAGGACATGAGTGGATTGAGGCAGTCGGTTCACATGCAAAATAGGGAGGCGGAGCACTCGGAGGGTCACAGGCAGCCTCAAAATGAATGGCAGTGAACGAGGAGCCCGCGTATTGAAGGATAAAACTCGCTGTTTTGAACTAATAATCGTCCTGGGAAACTTCCTTCAAAGTTCACAGTCTGCCTCGTGAATTCAGGGAAATGACAAAAAAGTGGGACAAGCATACGTGCATCCAGATGACCACGAGCACTTGTAGAATCCACAGTCTCCCCCCATCAGGTCAGTTTGACAGCTGTGAAAACGCTCTCGGAGAAGTTCTATTACGAGAGGTTCCACTCGCCAGGTACTGCACTGTAGGGGCGCCAACGGAGGACTGCAGACTACATTCAGAATGAATGGGCTGCGCTCTCGTCTCGACAGCGCCCCTAACTGCAGGCATGGGTTAAATAGCGAGAAGCCTGTAAATAGTGTACCCTCCGAATGCCCCGCTCGCTGGGTGCGTTCTGACAGCTGTCAATCTGAGCTGATAGGGGGGGACTGTGGATTCTACAAGTGCTCGTGGTCATCTGGATGTACGTATGTTTATCCCACTTTTTTTTGTCATTTCCCTGAATTCACGAGGCAGGCAGTGAACTTTGAAGGAAGTTTCCCCGGACGATTATTAGTTCAAAACAGCGAGTTTTATCCTTCAATACGCAGGCTCCTCGTTCACTGCCATTCATTTTGAGGCTGCCTGTGACCCTCCGAGTGCTCCGCCTCCCTATTTTGCATATGAACCGACTGCCTCAATGGAAAATTGACTCCCTTGCGCATGGTCAGTGGGTGAGACAAACATTTCCGTACTCCGCAAAATCCGAAAGAGGATGCTGCTGTTGGTCAGCAGTAATTGCTGGGGGTAATTAAGGACAGCTGACAAACATTCACGCTGTCCTATGACCTGTTCCATAGTGGCATTGCATGCTTCCCTGATGCTTCCAATACTGACCGTAGAAGAAGAATGCCCGCGTACTACACCGTGGCCAATGCATTTCCCCCTGAGAGATTGTTCTTCTGTGTCGAGTTTCTTGGACCACGTCACCTGCAGACAAGAGCATATTACTAAAATTAGGCTACTGCTATTTACACCCAATTAGACATGCAACACTCACAAGACACTTCACTTGACGTGAAGACGCACCTACCAGTTGAATGGTATTCAATCAGATATGGGGGGAATTCAAGCGCAGCTCATCCAGCTCACAGCTCCAACACATACCGGACGACTGGACCGTCCATGGAGACACCACTACAACATGAGGGCGCGGATGAAATACTTACACATCAGCCTTACAAATTCACAAATAACCTATTCGAAGGATGGCTTTACTCACCAAGTTCATGCACAAATATCCAAACGCAGACACAGCAGTCAGCTCACGGCACGCGCCATCAAACAAACGCAGGCACCCGGGCGAAGAGCGGAAATTACGTGCGCTCACCTGCCCTTAAATCATGGAGTGACGGTCCCCTCCGCCAATCTGAGGGGAGCCCATAGCCATTCTCACAACCTGAGCAATTACACCTGCTACACACAGAAGGGGCTGGGATTTTAGAAGTACTCTTTCCTTCTGATTGGTTCGTGAGAGGCCTTCCAGTCAGTCTTATACCCCTGGTGTGACTTTGCAAACCCATTTGACCAGGTGGTGTAGTGTGTGCGGCAGCTTTTCTCGACAAGGGCATAACTGTGGTGTAAAATCTTACGGCCTGGCCAATGACTTGAAAAGCGACGCACAGGGATAATAGGGCCTACATAGCCCTGACCCAAAAGCCAACCCTGGCCCTTGACCTGGGATCGGTTCGTAGCTCAGGTTGATGGGTAGCCATTTCAACAAGGGGACAGTGGAACTAGTAGTAGTAGTAGTAGAAGAATAATAGAATTATTGATAATATAGTATTAGTTGTATTGATTTATTCATCTGTTTTATTTCATTTGTCTGGGAGTTCAACATACAGTAATTGTCTAATCTTTATGATCCACAGATCAACAGTCCAAACGAGTTTGACATGATGATGATTTTGCCGACGCCGCGGCTGAAATGGGAGGACCTGGACGAGTGCCCTGACATATTCTACACGCTGCGTCTCACCCGGCCCACTCGCACCCACGAGATTCGCTCCTATCTGCTGAAGGACGAGAGGACCATCTCGGCTTCCAGGATCCGGGCAGACATGCGCGACCTTGTGTGCAACTTCATCAGCACCTATGAAGGTTTCAAGAATAAAACCGTGCATAGAACACTACTGTCAATTCTGATGATACAAGTATAACAATGTTACTAACAATATTACTTATTGGCATATGAAATTGGATTTCGGCTTTTTTCGCACACCTCAGCTGGCAGGTGCGTCGGAGATGGCACCATGGGTCACTCAGCAATAGTTCAAAGAAACTCCCACACACTGACCATTTCGCTGTTCTTTCTTTAATAGGCCTAAATGACGTTTCGGTACTAGACCTTCATGAAGGTCTAGTACCGAAACGTTGTTTATTAAAGAAAGAACAGCGATATGAAATTGGATCAAATAACAAAACAGAGACCTGAGGTCTGCACACTCAGTACAGATTCTTCAGTTCCTTTGAAGTAGAAGTCTAAGGGTTTTAGCAGAAACAGGTCACAAATCAATAACATATTTGACTCCCAAGTCATTAGCCTGTTAAAAAAAGTGTTTTGATTTGACATGTATGTTGTGTTGGCAAAGCTCAACATCACAGTTTATTGCAAACTTCTCTCATTCATCTTCAAGACGCAAGTAAAGACTCCTCTCTGTCATGACTATACTGCCCTTGTACATTAGCTGGCCCAGACCTGGGGTAGACTGTAAGGCATGGTGTGTAGGTGTGTGTACTCTGCTTAACCCTGTGCGACTGTAGTTCAATTAAAAGAAAAATCCCACTAACACTACTTGGCATCTGCACCTATTGTTCTTTATATTTCCTATACACTTTGTATCTGCAAGTGATGCATCCTACGATTATGTCCTTGTCCACTATTTTGTGCTTTGGATAAAAGCGTCAAATGTAATGTACTTCCCCAGATCCACCAGTGGCCGATAGCCATTGGGAAGTGTGCGAGATAAAAGAGGACTGTCCTGCTGTGACCTTGGAGTTATGGAAGGACGACATTAAGCTTGAAGAGCGGCAGGAGGAGGAGGCGGAGATGTCCGTAGACATCGTGCCCACCCTGGGGGTCAGCCAGGGCTGGCCGGACGCAGCTCGCAAGGGGCCCAACGTGGGCAACTGGCTGGGGAAGAACGCCCTCCGCAAGCTCGTCAGCCAGCCGTTCTACTTCGTGCCAAAGACGCCAAAAGGCGACAACCTCAGTGAGACTGCCAGAGGTGAGCCTGTGAGTTTTTTTTGTTTGTTTGTTGTTTTTTTTAAATAATGTTTAAGCTTTTCGTTTTTTGAAAGCTCTTTATTTAGTTTTAAAAGCATCTTGTCTTTTATGCTTAAAATGGCATTTATGACATCTAATCTCATGTACAGAGAGTTGGCGCATCTCCTTTTCTCACATTGAGAAGGACATCATTAGGAACCATGGGAACAGACGCACCTGCTGTGAGGGGAAGAGCAATCGCTGCTGCCGGTAACATGTCACAATACATAGGCTACAATAAATGTTTTTGGGATGGGGGGAGGCGGGGGTGCGTTTATGCGTTTAGTTAGACCGGACAGTGAGAGAGACAGGAAATCAGTGGGGAGAAAGAGATGGGGAAGGATCGGGAAATGACCTTGGTCCAGTTCAACCAGGATCTCTCTGTTGTAGTGGCACGGCACACCAGCCCACTGAACCACATGAATGTGACAAAACACTGAGACAGTTTACTATCACCCTGGTTAGGAAATGCTAGGTGCACCATATTTATGGGAAAGCAAATGGCAGTGTGAGGTTAGTTAAATATAGTACAGGATATGTCTTTCTGCAATTCAACTGCATACATAGCACTACTTAACCCTTGCAATAAGCTAAAATATAAGTAGCCTACATGATGTTACAACCTCTATTACATAGATTTATCATGTAGATCTATTGTAACAGGGGGAGTAAATAAAAGTAAATAAATACAGTGGTTGTTCTTAGGTAATAAGGTGTTAGTATAACAATGTAAGTAACAGCGTACATTTATACTTGCACTAGTGTGCAAGTATTGCTCACTTGCACAGCGTGAGGGGTAAAATCAGGTAAATTTAGCCACTTTGGGTGTCTTTTTTTGTAAATATTTAGTGGCCCCATTTACCTGAATTCACCTACATACTATTACATGTTGATACACACAGTATGCCTACACTGTATTTTGACATGCATGACACTTTATTATCTGTGTGATTTTTTTTCTACAGTAAGAACTGTCTTCGCCTGCTGAAGCAGCTGATCGAAGGCCTGAAGCAGCGCTTTCCTGAGGTGCTGGAGCCCCTGTGCTCTTACCATGGCAAGACTGCCTTCTTCCATGCGCTGTCCCGCCACGGTGAGGACACATACTGGGCCGTGGGCAACCTCGCCAGCTGCTTCATGTCTCTCCTCTACGCCTTTGAGGGCCACGCTCAAAGTGGCCTACTCCCCCATTTCTTTGTGCCGAGCCACAACTTGTTTGCTCCACCGGCCTTCCCCCAGAGCACCTTGGATTTCCTCGTGGCTGCGCTGAAGGAGCAACGGGAGTCGAATCTTCCCCTCCTTCAAATCCGAGCGCCTGCACCTCCACTGAGGAGGTCACCGAGCAGCGCCTTAGACCTGATGCCTCCAGTGTCCGCCACCGTGACAGCAAGCTGGCTTTCTCACCTGAAACCTGCGATGATGGCTATGCTGATGGTTGTTGTTCTAGGATTGTATTTGATTTGATTTGATTTGATTTAATGTTATTTCATTTGACTTGACTTAATTTCTTCAGTTTATGGAAATAACATAAATCAGTGTGATATCTGTTTTCTTGCTTCATCATCTGTCCTCTTTTCATCTGTAATAGGCCTACTGGCCTACAGCTATTGTCTTTTAAGATGTTTTATATATATTAATGTTATGATGTCTCCTGCGCTTCTCTGTCTCCATGCTTTAAATAAACACACTATATAGTCAACCCTGATACACGAGTGGTCTGTGTTTATGTTTAAGGAAGTCAAAGTCAGATCTTACATACCTCCATTTTGGCCAGGTGCAGGGTCAAAGCATACTAGTTCAAGACAAGGCAAAGGTGAACGGTACACCAATGAGCTCCCTAATACTATCAATCAATTGATTGTAGTGACGGTTTGGACTGTCTGTCAGACTACTATCTGCAATAAATAAAAGGGAGCTCATAGGTGTGCGGTTCATCTTTGTCTTATCTGTGTTTAAGGAAATTACATGGACTATTGTTCTGGCATCAGAACAAGCAGTGGCAGCAGTGGATTAGTTAACAGACTTACCAAGTCCAGGCCAGGGGCGCCGCCAGAAATGTTGGGCCCTATGAAAGATTTGAATGTTGGGCCCCCTTAAGGGCCCCTGTCAGTGCTTTTGGGCCCCCTTAAGGGCCCCTGTCAGTGCTCGGGCCCTTAGAATCTGTAACACCTTTCCCCCCCTAGCGGCACCCATGGTCCAGGCCCAGAGGGCAAGAGGCGCCCCAGAGGGGTCAAGCCAACTGGGCCCCGCCACCCCAAATGACCCTCAAAAACCACCTACGCACATAATCATAATGCCTCTTCCCCCTAAAGTGCTTACTTACCTGTGTTGAATAACTTCCCCCTTAAAAGGACAAACTACCTTTTTTGCATATCACTGATTCTTGAAAGTTTGGCAAAAACATGTCCCTGCAGTAAAATATTAATTCTGTTGAAAATCAACTAAATTTTCACAAACAAAATGAACCCAGGTAATGGCCAAGGGGTCTGTCACACGAATACACAGTTGTTTGAAATATTTAAGTGTAATTTTATTACTTTTCATGGCTATAAACCTGTCCACACCCTGTAAAAACGCCTGTCCCAAGGACTGGCATCATCATTTCAATTGACTTAAAATACAAAAATCACTAACAGAATTGAACAATATCACCATGATGTGGAAGACCATATTAAAGTGGTTCTACAGATGTGCACATAGTGGATGTAAAACAATATTTACTATTATTTACTGATTGCTCAAAATGTGTCCAGCATATTGGTCACCACCGTCAGATTTTTTCTAAAAGACAATAAAATCAGGTATGCACAAGGTAATTTTCATTACTGAGGACCCCTTTTCAAACCTTTAGCTCTACTGCCTACTTCACCATCACTGAAGCTCCTGTAAGTTTATTATTTTGTCCTCAATTTGTTAATTTGTTTGGACACTGGTACTGTCCCAACCATAAACTGTCAACACCGTCAGGGGTTTTAATAGTATTGTATTACATTAATGTTAATAAATATAATTTTTTTCAGAAAAGGTATGAAGCACCCAAGAAACAGAGCGAAAATGAAATGGCTAATGTGAACAAACAATGCATAATATTTAAAAGAGTGTTTTTTTGTCTCACACCGTCAGATGTCACCACCGTCAGATTTTGTTCTGCTCATCATGTTGTTCCATATTTTACTAAATTGTGCTGGTTAATGAAACATTACTAGGCATGTTAGTAATAATTGTGATCCAAAATTATACTCTAGCCACCACTGAGGTGCATTTGGAGGTTTTTTTGTCAGAAAACCTGACGGTGGTGACATCTGATGGAGTTCACCAAAAAAACACATGTTTTAAGTGTTTTTGACATGTTTTAAGAATATGCATACAATAAGTATCTACAGTTATGTTGAATTGTTAAAGTAATTCACTTTAATACAGTAAACATGTGTTTTTACTTCTAATTCTGTCTGCCGCTGTTGACAAAACAAGAAAGAGCCCATTTTATGAAAAATGTTAAACATGGGGATCTTGGCCAATGCATTCACTGCACAGCCAAGACCTACATCTATGATAATACACCTCTATATTTTGGATTTGAACAACTTAAAAGCTGTTTTTACCACATTTTCAACAACCAGTGGCTTACTTCCTAGATAATCTAACTAATGAAGAAAAAACACATGCACAAACATACTGTGCACACACAAAAATAAAGTGTTTATGCAAGATGCCATTGACTTGAGAGGGCTATTTATTTTGCTAAATGCAGGTACTAATTAGGCCACTTTCACCACTCTCAGATTACTGTCACCACCGTCAGTTCTTAAGTCACCACCGTAAGTAAGAAGGAGTTTTGGACATTTTAAAGGAATGTGCTTACAACATTTTCCTTAGGAGTTGTTGAAATATCAAAGTAATAGCCAATTTAAGCCTACACGAATATTTGTGAAATTACAAAAAATTGTTTGTTCTATTTAGGCGTTAAGTAAGCATCGTATGACGGTACATATTTTAAAATTAGAACACATGAAACAGTATTAAAATAGAACAAAGGTGAATTTTCAACATTTAAAGGCATATGTGTGAACCAAAAAATACACATAATCACTTAAAAACTCCAGATACATATGCAACCAAATCAATACAATTTTAATAACTTTTAATTGTGTCTGACGGTGTTGACAAAAAACAAGGTATGATCAGAGAAAAGCCTGATTTCTGAAAAAAATACATAATGGGGAGATTGGCCTTGTGCATTTCTGAAAAGCCAAGACCTTAGTCTACGAGGATATATCATATAATTTTGTAATTCACTTTGTTTTTTTCTGTCAACATTACAACCTGTTTTAGCCACTTTCTCAAGAATCAGTGATATGTAAAAAAAAAAAAACTGACATCAACACATCATGGAATAATGGAATATTTCAGTGTCAAAAGAAAATTGTCATGTGAAAATGTCACAAAGAGTACATTTGCACTGTATGTTTGTGAAGATCAGTCTCGAGACTTCCCCTTACATTTCAGATAGAAGCCAAGAAAATGTCTTGCCCAGCAAATGAGTTTCATCATTCAATAATCTGTCCCTGATCTGTGGCAACTGGCACATGTTGTAGTTTTGGGTAGGGTGCGCACATCCAAAAACACTTGTTGCAGGTGCCAGACAAAAAAAGTCAGATTGTTGAAAAAGGTAGGTCTGCACAATTCCGATCAGCTCCAAAAATAAACTTTATTATTTAAAAAGCAACGTTTCGCTCACGCTGGATCTTCATCAGGCATATGCCATATATCAGGTATGCCTGATGAAGATCCAGCGTGATCGAAATGTTGCCTTTTAAATAATAAAGTTTATTTTTGGAGCTGATCGGCAGTGTGCAGACCTACATTTTTCAACTGGCACATGTTGTCATTGGTTTGGTTTAGTGTGTGTTATTTCCACACCATTATCCTCCTTTTCAGTAGGAAATTTTACCACAACCCTTGACCAAGTTACCTACTTGACACATGATACATGACAGCTAGAGAGAGAAGCTGACCAGAGGACGGGATGGGGAACAGGCCGGCCAGCCAACAGACAGACAGATAGATAGACAAATTCATTAATCTTCACAAAACGGAATGTCTTTCATCTTAAAGATGTGATTGCAACTTGACAGGTTTCAGATTGCTGCAATAATAGCATAGAGTTGTCTTGCACTGGAAGGGTCTCTCTGGTGAGATATTGACTAGGCCATAATAAACATAATAAACATGGTTTTCTGTGAACCCAGACAAAGATATACTGTATAGCGTATATATTACAATTATTGCTGCTAGTATACGTTTCTTCTTCTTTTTCCAGGTAAGTACATTTCTGCACTGATTCTCCACGTAGGAACGGCTTTACGTTCATCTGTGGGGCATGTGGGACATATAATTCACGAACACTGCCCTATAAATACTTCGCGCCGGAAGTGTATCGTCCTCTTCAAGTCATCAAATATGGCGGTGAGTGCGCTACACAAAGCTAAGCTGTCGGTACCCTGAATAAATCTGAAGTAATCACTGTCCTAGAACATAGTTTCAACGCTAAAATGCATATTTATGTGTACATGTATATGTGGTGTGTTCAGTGCCATCTGTATTTTCTGGTGAAAGGAGTAGCTGATGATGATAACAATTAGAGAAGTTGGCTACGGCTCCCTCACTCTTTGGCTACTCTCTTTGGCAACATGTCTGCCCCCACTCCTGTAGAACGTGCGTAAAGTTTACGTTTGCCGGTCGCTCAGTCGAGCAAATCTGTAGGAACGTGTTGATACGTTATATAGGCCCCTGACATTCACAATAGCTGGCTTGAATACCCCGTTTTGGGACTGCTGTCAGTCTCGCTATGGCTGTGCCACAACCGTGAGGATGTGTACGGACATGTCCACCAGGCACTTTCCGTAACCCATGTTGAGCAGAGTTGCTAGCATCACGTTAGCTCCTCGTTTCAGTGTTTGTATTCTGTTAAATGAACGTTCAAGAATTTATGAAGCACTTCAGGCCGCTGCCATTTCTCAGGGGTGACTGCAATGTCTGTCCTAGTATTGAGAGTGCAGAATTATGACTGAAGATAAAGACTAGTGGTTGTTTTCCTTGCTGGTACTTGGCTACATTGTAGCAGCAGTAACAATGCAGTAACTTGCTGTCATTGTTGTAATGCTTGTCGTAAATCCATATTTCGTTGATTGTGTCAACCCCAACAGGACCAGGGTGAGAAGAAGGAGAACCCCATGAAGGAGCTGCGAATCCGCAAGCTCTGCCTGAACATCTGTGTCGGTGAGAGCGGAGACAGACTGACCAGAGCAGCCAAAGTGCTGGAACAGCTCACCGGACAGACACCCGTGTTCTCCAAGGGTATGCTACTCCTGTGTGTGGTTATAACTTCAAATGTGGTTGAGATACTGGCTGCGTACTTTGTAGATGTGTACTGGGTTGTCAACTCTTACCTTGCTTGTTGTTCAAGACACTCTCTCAAGGCCATAATTAACTTGATTCTTTTTGATGTGACATTTTTTTGTCTGTAATTCCAAGTTTGACACCTATTTCTTTTGTTTTGCTTAGCCCGCTACACCGTGCGATCCTTCGGCATCCGTAGGAATGAAAAGATTGCGGTCCACTGCACCGTGCGTGGTGCCAAAGCTGAGGAGATCCTCGAGAAGGGCCTCAAGGTAAGATGTTCCATGCCATTCGTGCATAAAATAAAATGAGGCATAATTCTGATGAATGAAGGCATTCCTGGTTTCTCAACCTGAGCAATGCATGTGTGAAACTCAGCATAGAAATTACTTATGTCTTGTGTGTTATTTGGCTGAAAACACAAGCCTCTGACCAGCATTGTTATAACCATCCACTAATATGTGTAACCTGGATAAAGCTTCAATTCAGTGACTCTGCCATTTACTCAAGTTGTCTTTAGAGGATGCTTGGTGCGTGGATGTGCATTAATGCCGTTCAGTAACACCTTATACATTAGGAGTCACTGGTTTGTTAGCCTTTCCTTTGCTGTGCAATGTCAAGGAATCTCATAGCTGTCATTCTTGTCTGGTGGTCTTGTTGACGACATCCATTTTTTCCCCTCTTTTTTTCTGCTTGGTCTACAGGTGCGTGAGTACGAGTTGAGGAAAAACAACTTCTCTGACACCGGCAACTTCGGCTTCGGTATCCAGGAGCACATCGATCTGGGCATCAAGTACGACCCCAGCATTGGAATCTACGGCCTGGACTTCTACGTTGTAAGTGCAATTTAGTGTTAGTTTTAACGCTTTAACCCATCAACACCTAATGAGTCCAAAAAATTGTCAGTTATGTTCAAAGTAATTTCCTGCAGATGTGTTAATGGTCTTAACGGGTCATGTTGCAGCAGCTGTTGCAGATACTCTGTGCCTGTATTGAATTATTGTACATGTTGAAGACATTCACTCAGTGCTTTTGTTCACTGGTTTGGGAAGTGGATGTGGGCAAGCTACTTACAATCTTGTCTGTCTTAATGCTTGCTATTAACTGGTTTGGCAGATTGCAAATTTGAAGCCAGAAATATTTATCTGGGTCTGTGATTTTATTTCTTCTAGGATAAATGGCATATTCAATCCTATAACAGGCTTTTAAGGGGGCCAGGAGAATCTCAGGAAATTAGGAATCTTAAGCATTGATTGTAGCTTCAAAACTAGGAGTGATCACCACTGTAGGAAAAGCCATTGAAGACTGTTTCGTGATCTGCACAATGCCACTGGGATGTTATGGAAGGAGCAGTACGTGCGTTTTGTGCCTTCATTATTATTAATAGGATATTTGAAGCAAATAGTCAGGAAAGTTAGTCTGTGTTAGGATTGAGAAATGACCCAGACCATACGCGAACCCAGGATGCCCATGTGGTATGTCACAGAAGTTGAAAAGGTGAAATGTGAAGCAGTCATCTGCTCTATTTGCCCTTTTATGTTGCTAAAATTGATGAATGGAGAACAGTAAATATGAATAAAATGAATGGAATTTGGCGGATATATGGCCGATGATCTTCTGTGAATGAAGTGACATGTACGATGTGAGTGGAGTGGAGCACCAGGCCTCATGTCCAGCCATCCCTGATCTTGTTGCGGTATCTGTGTGCAGGTTATGGGCAGACCTGGCTTCAGCATTGCCGATAAGAAGCGCAAGAAGGGACGCATCGGATTCAAGCACCGCATCCGCAAGGAGGAGGCCATGCGCTGGTTCCAGCAGAAGGTAAGCGCGTGCGAGCGCACAGTCACACCAGTTGCAAGCAGCACATCATCCAACCCCACGTTCAGACAAGTGCACACGGTTTCCAACCTAATCCACCCCACGCTTAGAACAACCTCTGCCACACGCATAAGTGACCATACGTCATACACGTGTGTACACACACACCTCAGATCAGTCATATTTATAGTTTCTCTATCTGTGCAGAACATAGGCTTGCATACAGCAATTTCATTGTATCCGTGTTTTGTCATGCTGGTCATCCTCACTTTGTTTGATAATCAATCTAATGCTTGTTTTTTCTGTATCTGTTTTTCTCTTTCAGTATGATGGCATCATCCTCCCCGGGAAGTAGTGGACCATGATTTTTGTTTATATCAAACAAATAAAAAAAAGAAAATCCATCTTCTGCCTCTTGTTACCTTTTTATTGATGTTACTTCTGTTGCTCATAGGTTTTACTCTTAGTGTTAACTTTTAATTGATTATTTTTAAGATTATGATCCGAGGACAATGAACATGAACTTACGACGAGATTCTGTTTCTGGGCATAGGCTCATTTGCCACCTTTCCTTGAGTGAAATGATTGGAGTTTTTATACCTGTTTGGTGAGTGAGCTGAAGTGAGCACATTCCAGAAATTGTAGAATGACACTTTAAAGCTCAGTGAAGCTCCCCTGAATAAAGAACAGTTGTGATCATTTTGGCTTACTGGCTTACTGTAGTTTGCATGCCTATCTATCAGAAGCTGTTATAAATAATGGCCATTGGTGTGTACCATGATTGCAAGACGAGCATGCTGTGTATTGTTACCAATAAGATAAGCCTGTCCCCGAGGGTTTGCAGGTCAACAAGATTCTCTTCTTCGGGAATATATTGTTCAAACTTTGTAATTGAAGTTGCAACAAATTACAATATTATTCCTCCAGCAGGTGGCAGTGTTGGCGGTTTCTATGAAATGGGAGAATACACTGTATACAGCTCCAGGCCACTTAATTAGAATAGCATGAAAAAGTCTCTTTATTTCATAATTCCATCAATAAGGTTAAACTGTCATGAATTGTAGATTCATGGCCCAGTTGTTTAACTATTCCTATCATTCATTTTTTTTTCTTTTCACATATTTTGGCCTTCCAGCTAAAAAACCCCCATGAATTGGGGAATTCGCATCATTAGAATATTGTAATAAAATCACAATTTTCATCAAAATTCGGTTCACATCATATCAGTTGAAATTTGGTACCTTCTACATAATATGCAATGTTCAATACTTGGTTAGGACTCTCTGTCTTAGTCAATGCCATGATGCGTTTAACATTGAAGTCTGAATGGCAGAAACTGTACATGGCAGTTATGGAAGCCCAGATATCCTTGATGCTTTGCTGTCAGCTGTTCTTGTTGGTTGACCTGGTGTCCCACACTTCACTCTTCAATATACCAGTAGATTTCAATGCTACGTTTTGGTGTTAACTCACCAGTTTAATTCTAACTCACCAGAAATAAAACCCCATTCATTTTCAATGGGGTTTCATTTCTGATGATTTAGAACTAAACTGGTGAGTTATCGCCAAAACGTGGCATGGAAATCTTCGGGTATATTGAAGAGTGAAGTGTGGGACATCAGGTCAACAAACAAGAACAGCTGGCAGCAAAGCATCAAGGATATCTGGGCTTCCATAACTCCAGTTTCTGCCATTGACTTCGATGTTAAACGCATCATGGGCGTTATGAAG
Source organism: Engraulis encrasicolus (assembly GCF_034702125.1). Classification (NCBI taxonomy): domain Eukaryota; kingdom Metazoa; phylum Chordata; class Actinopteri; order Clupeiformes; family Engraulidae; genus Engraulis; species Engraulis encrasicolus. The sequence continues at coordinate 7,064,438 of NC_085876.1, forward strand.
ACAGAGAGTCCTAACCAAGTATTGAAGTATTTCAACTGATTTGATGTGACCCGAATTTTGATAATTTTTTTGATTTTATTACAATATTCTAATGATGCGAATTCCCCAATTCATGTTTTTTTTTAGTTGGAAGACCAAAATATGTAAAAATAAACAATTTAATGATTGGAATAGTTAAAAAACTGGGCCATGAATCTGTAATCCATGACAGTTTACCATTATTAATGGAATTATGGAAATAAATCAACTTTGTCATGTTATTCTAATAAAGTGGCCTGGAGCTGTACTAGCGTAAAGCTCTGAAGTACATTCCTTCAAATTCAGGGCTGGGCAAATAGAGGCGCAGGGACGAATAGTGGCCCGTCATGATAAATATATATTTAAAAAATGGTCTGTTCCATTAATCTAACATCAAATGTGATCTCCATTTCACAGCATGGTTTCATATCTAGTATGCTATGTTTTCATGGATTGCCATAATCAGTGTAGCATGAGTCTACAGGTTTTTAGATCTGCTATTAATTTGCTCTTTCAATAGAAACTGGTTAGAAATGGGTAGTGAGCATTTTGTTTAGGCTCATTGAAAGCATCGTTACAGCATACAACCCCCAAACGTAAGTTTACCCATCCCTGCTTTCAGTTTTTAGGTCTGGCAACTTAAAATCTGCAGGCCAAATCAGTGGTGAGATTCCGTTCAGATGTGAATGCAGTATGGAAGGAGGATTGTGTGGGGGAAAAAGAAATGAAGCACACAAGCCCACATTTCATTTTGTTGGATCAAGTTGGCTTTATTCAGTGAAACTGCTGGGATCAAACAAAACAACCCACATAACATTTCTGTGTCCCTCCCGCTAACTGTTCGCCATCTGAGACCATCCACCCCTGAATCCAAATCCTCTTCCCTCCTCTACCTTATCTTCACAAATGGGGTCGGCCTAATGCAAAACAACAAAAAACGCTTTGCCACATTAATGATAATCCAATTCAACATTAGTTCTATTTCTCTCCTCTAACACCATTCATGCGCTGCCTTATCTGGTGGTGTGTCACTCATTGGGCAGGCATCCCGGTAGTTCCACTGGCGCTCGCTACAGGTTTCTTAAGGTCAAAGGTCAACTGTGGGTGACGTCACACCTCTCGTAGTCTCAGGCCATGGGGGGTCCCGTGTCAAACCGACTTAGAGGTCTATGGCACATATTATATGCTCCATGGGAGATAGATATGTAAAATCCAGTAACACATACACAGTATACTCAATGAGTCGAATTAAGGGCAATCATAATTTGTCTTTCCTCTTAATCTGACCTAAAAGGGTGTCTGATATCAGGTGTGGACCAGTAAACTACCATTAGCTCCTAGGAAGAAGGTCAAAATCACTGTTTCAGTGATTTCAGGGAAAGGAAGTATTACCTGCTTTCTGAACCTACATCAGTGTTGTTGAAAATAAACTGGTGTTGTAACGAGCCACTTGGTGGCAGTGTCTGCAAGTTAATCAAAGTGTGCGCTATTTAAGTCAGTGTGGTGACTAACCACTAAGGGCTTTGGTGACTGACAGACAGACCGACTGATGGTCGCGAACATTCTTAGAATGTGATGTCACAAAGCAGGTGGATGAGGTGGGGGCGAGAAGGCGGAGCCATGGCGTGTCCAGTTATATCCCCCTCTTGGCCTGGGACTGCGTAGGTGAGAGTGTCACGTTCACATTCTCATGTAGTATAGTGTGTCTTCACGTAACTTTCCTCGCAACATCTTACCGTATAAAAGTCTTCTTTTTGTCACTACAGTAACCATACATGTTACATGTAATGGTACTTTTTTTTTTTTACATTAATTTTATTGTTTTTTTAACCATTTTTGTTTAGTTCTGAGTTAATCTACTTTGACAAATAATACATAATAATAACATAGGGATAACATCTATAAATTAACTGTTGATAAAATAAATGTATCCATTGTGTAGTCTTCGGATTATGATGTGTATGATGTAGAGATTATCAATGCATATTATGAACTCCGGCCAAAATAAATAAAAGTGCAAAAGATATTTGTCAAAAAAAACATAGAGGCTCAAATGCTAAACTTCTTTCATACTGTCTTCAATGTGCATGTTCAGTCTCTCAACACACGCTTCACTATCACATCTCCCATCACTGACACTCTAAACACCTATTGTCTCACACACCTCACACATACACACACACACACGTACACACACATACACTCATACTCACTCTGTCTCTCTCTCTCTCACTCACACACACACACACACACACACACACACACACACACACACACACACACACACACACACACACACACACACACACACACACACACACACAGTTCACCAGTCACCCAGTGTTTGACTGCTACATCACAGATTTTTCCCGTGCTAATGTTGTACACACTGAATGCTGACTTCAGTTAGGTCATTTCACATTCTTTAATGACGTGGGCCCTGGCTTTATTGATTGCTCCGAATCAAAACCACGAATACTCCTCAATTACCTCAACACTCATCTTCTCTGCCTTGCGCCCTTGCTCACTCTTCATCCTCTGCCTCCTCCTCCTCCTCCTCCTCCTCCCTCTACCACTCCATCATATTCTCATCGGTAACTCTCTCTCCTTTCTCCCTTTTTCCTCTCCTCCATTCTCTCTTCTCGCTTAGGCAAAGGTATGCTGCAGCTGCTCGCACTGGAAAGAGATGACAGGATGTGGCGGGCAGATGATCACATTATTATTGACGGTATTGACGTTGTTGTTGATGCTGTTGTTGACGTTGCCGGTGGAGTTGGGCGTGTTGCGGTGTCGCCGGGTGACGTGGCGCGGGGGCAGGGCCAGGGCGCAGCAGGACACGCCCACGGTGGGTTCCGGAAGCTCCTCTCCGGCCGCCCAGGCGTCCGTCTTGGGGTCGTAGCGCTGCACAGCGGCCTTGTAGCGCTTCTCCGCCTCGTTCCAGCCGCCCAGCAGGAACAGCTGGCCTCCCAGCACCGACAGCCCGGCCGTGCTCACCCCCAGAGGCAGAGGGGCCACGCGGCTCCAGGTGCCCGAGTCGGGCTGGTACACCTCCACGGTGCGCACGTCCACGCGCTCACCTCCGGAGCCCAGCTGGCTGCCACCCACAACGTACACCCGTCCCTCCAGCGTGGCACTGCAGTGCCAGCCTCTGGGGGTCTCCATGGGCGCCACTTCTTTCCAGCTGTCGCTCTCCAGGCTGTAGGCGGCCACGGAGCGCGTGTAGGCGCAGTTGACGTAGCCGCCGGTCACCAGGATGTCGCCGGAGGGCATGGTGGCGCTGGAGTGGCAGCAGCGGGGCGCTTCCATGGGCGCGCGCAGCTGCCAGACGTTGGTCGAGGGCGTGTAGCTCTCGATGGTGGCCAGCAGGCCCTCGGTGTTGCGGCCGCCCACCGCGAACAGGCGCCCCCCAGTGGCCACCAGGCTGAAGTGGGTGCGCTTCTGCCGCATGCTGGCCAGGTGTAGCCAGGTGTTGAAGCGCGGGTCATACCTGGGGCACAGGTGAGGGGGGGGAGGTGGAGGGGACAGAATGGTCAACGAAACAGGATTATGGCTTGATTCAGTTGCAGTGACAAGTCAAACATGCCCCATGATACGATACGATTTTTTTCCAATTCCACTTCCATTATGTCATGGAGCTAGGGCATTAGGCAGGGGTCAGCGATTTTATTATTTTCGATACGTAAGAATGTCCCACGATACGATATGATTCGATTGTCGGCTGTAGGATCGATGCTTCGATACAAATTGATGATTATTTACGCCCCTAAAGCCTACCTGCTGAGGGTGCTGACGGCGTGCTTGGCCTGGTTGCGGGCGTCGTTCTGGTCCTCTCCTCCGGCCACGTACAGGAAGCCGTCCATGACCGCCACACACTGGTTGAAGCTCTTGGCCGGCAGCTGGGTCAGGTGACGCCAGGTGGCACCACCTTCACGCGGGTCTCTCCACAGGACCTGGGGGGTATACAAACATTTGTGATGTGAGGAGGGGCAAGATCCTAAGCAGCCAACCGCGTGAGCTCATTTTTTGAGTGACAGCAGTTTCCAACAATCAGAGGTTGAACAGTGTGTGCAGCCAGCCAGGGTCTCACAGCCAGGAATTGTTCACAAACGGAAACCCATGTATTTCAAGAACTAAGTTAACCTACAGGAAGTGGTAAACCTGCTAATAGATATCGCACAGGTGTCATTTTGTTGAGAAAATGGGGATTCTGAGCTCTTCTATTAGATGATTTACCACTACCTCAAGGTTAACTTAACCTCCTTCACTGTTGAGCCACTTTCTTAGAATACTCACCAGGGTTCAAACATGATTAATAGGTCATGATTAAGTAGGATTTTTTACGAATTTGTGAAGTGTGGTAATTTGTTTGAATTCGTTTGTTTGACAAGCTATGGTTACAAGGGCACTCTGGTGTTAAGAGCACTGTTGTGGGGTGTTGTGGTGGTGTGTATGAGTTGTGAAGCTGTTGTGTCGCACGCAAATATGCATGATTCTTTCGCTGCATGAGTGTCCTGGGTCAGTGTTCTAAAATAATGTATTCTAAATACAGCACAATCCTTTAGACAGGTAGTAAAAAAGTGACAAAAGTTAAGAAGAGATAGGAATGTTGCTATCTGAGGCCAAGCTTTGCTTAGAATGAAGTATGATATATTGTTCTGTGTGGTCAACCTGTTGAGTCACATGCTAACCTGCATCATTAACCTGCATTATGGTGAGTGTGAGTGAGTGCTTGACAGCAGTGGCATGCACAGACATTTTGAGGGGCAGGTGCTTGAGGTGGGGGGCAGGGGGCATGCGAAACTTCCTTGTTATGTTATATTGTGTTACCATGTAATATAATGCTATGTTATGTTGAACACAGAACATTCTGGGGGAAAAAACTGTCAAAAGGGCAGTCCTTTTGTCCAGTAAGGTAAAGGTGCTTTAGCACTACCTCATCCCTATCTGATCGTCTCACCTCACGGCTGAGTGTCCTCTCCGTGAGTGACGGCCTGCCACCGATGGTGAGCAGCGCCACCTGGCTGCCGCGCACGGCGGTGCGCCTGGACTGCAGCAGGTTCTGCTGGTGGGGCAGCAGGTGGTAGTTCATGGCGTCCACCAGCAGGCGGTGACACTGAGGGTCCATCATCATGCGCGCCACTGGCTGCACCTGAGGTGAGCAATAACAACAATGGGTTAATAACAGGGTTACAATAGGTTAATAATGGGGAAATAATGGGTTAACAACAGGTTAAGTTGGGACGCATCATCCCTTAGCAAAGAGGGACACCTCAGTGGGTGGTACATAGAGTAATTCTTGGCGTCTAAAACTGCAGCTGCACTCCAATCCACACGCTTGCGGCAACAGTTCTTCACTGACTGTTTGATTTAGGGAAGGGTCTAGGTCTTGGCAAGAGCTGGGTCTAGTATGAGGGGGGTGTTACACCTGTATTATTCACACAGGACAGTGAGGGAGAATGGACGAATGGGGAGAGAGAGAGAGATGGGGAAGGACCAGGAAGCAACCTTGGGCTGGAACTGAAGGCGTGCAACAGTACGGCACACTAGCCCTCTGAGCCGCGTCGCCCCCCCCCCGTGAGGCTGAAGGTTGATACTCACCTCGCTCACCAGCTCGTTGGCGGGGATGGTCTCAAAGCGCACGTGGGACAGCACCTCGGCCGCGTGGGCCTGGCGCTGGGGGTCGAAGTCCAGCCACTTCATGGCCACCTGCCCCCCGGGAGAGATCCAGACACACATGGACACATTAATATACTACAGTGTATACTCATGCACAGACACACACATCCACCCAGTGAACACACATACACACATATGCATGCATACACTACACTACAGAGAGAGAGAGAGAGAGATACATACACTGTACACCCAGTGAAACAGATGCGTACATAAGCAAACACACACACACACACACACACACACACACACACACACACACACACACACACACACACACACACACACACACACACACACACACACACACACAGCCATGTTTAGATATCCACAAGTCCCTCGTGTATTATTAATAGTGTGGATCTCAACTGCGGATCTCATCCCATCTCTTCTTTTTAGACGCAACACATTTCCTGTGTAAATATAGACAGCTGTAAATAACATTCCTGTTTGGGCTTGGTCTGAAAGGCAGTCTACAGTATCTATCTATTCTCGCCTTTGAATATAGATGCAGGCCACCGTGTTCATGTATCCAACGTGTGTGGTGTGTGTATTTAAAGGCTTTTTCAGAAGGTACAGTTTCTTCAGCTGTGCCTTGAACATGGATCAGGTGTTCTGGAACAGGTGTTGCTCCAGCAAGCAGGCAAATGTGTGAAGTTTAGCCTGAATTATTTACCCGGTAAACAGAGGCAGAGGAACCTGAATCTGTAACTGTTGCCTTATTTGTCTGAGATTGGCAGCTTAAATGCAGGCGGCGGTGAATAATTCCAGGCGAAAGCCCCATACGAAGGTGAATGGGTGCATGTTGTTTATGTGTCTGTGCCCAGGGCCGCTGACAACTTTTGCTGGGCCCCGGCAAAAAGTCATCTGAAAGGGCCCCCTATCCAATACATACAATGTAATGGTGATCCAATTCTGGGACCCCTATCTCCCTGGGCCCGGGACAACCTACAACATATCCCTTTGCTCCGCCCCTGTCGGCGGGCCTGTCTGTGCCACCTGGGAGGCTTAACATAGAAGCTCGAGGCCATGCATTTATGGGGATGTCCGGAGGGAGAGAGAGGCGGTGTGTGTGTGTCTGTGTCTGTGTGCTATGTGATGAGGGTGGCAAAAGAGAGAGTAAAGAGAGAAAGAGGTGCCTTATTACGATTTCCTTTATGCAGAAGGGAACCTGATCACGTTTGGGCCCCATAGCAATGCATTACGTTGGCATATCCCAATAGCATCTTACTGTCTCTGGTGGTTATCTAGATGGTTATGGGGAACATAAAAGTGTGTGTGTGTGTGTGTTTGTGTTTGCCCGTGTGTGTTTGAGTGTGTCTATATCTACTGTACGTATGTGTGGACAACAGTATGCTGCCTTCACCTGGAAAGTAGTGATCTCAGTAGGCAGCACTAGGTTATCGTCCTGTAGGAAGGATGCGATCTGCTCCAGGGTGAGCTGGTTAAACTGCGGCGTGTCGGTGAACTGGGCGAAGTTCTGGAGCACGTAGCGGCGAGAGGCGTCCCTCACCACCGCCAGCCCGTACGCAGTGGCCATGTTCCAGATGTACACGCACGTCTGCAGCGCAAGGACAAGGACATGGACATCTTTATTTGCACAGTGCATGGCACATACAAATGGCAGAGGTAGTTTAATTTACATCACAGATGTAAAGAACACAAATGAAACGAATGAAATATAAATGAATTGCCAATTACAAATGGATAAATACATTAAAATCACTACAAAAATTAAAATAAAATCACTATTATGAAAGGATAACAGTGATAGCACTGAGAAATGGATAAAAAGTATAGCATAAAAATAAAATAGCATATGAGATGAGATGAGATGAAATGATCATCTCATCTCATCTCATCTCATATCTTAAATAATTTTTTAAAATGGTATAAAACAAAAAGAATAATAAATAATAAATAAACATTCCTAATAATTAAAATCATTTAAAAAAATGAAATAATAAACATAAAAAGACAATTCTCAAATAAATTCACAAAAAAGAAAAAGAAAAACGATATATTATAAAATGCAAGCCTATATCAGACCTGCATGCTGAGCTCAGACAGCAGGAAGTCGCTGCACATCTGCAGCAGGTGGGGGATGCGGAGCACCATGGCGGCCCACAGCGTGCAGCCCACCGTGTACAGGGACATGTGGACACGACCCAGGTAGGCAAAGGTGATCACATTAGCCAGGCCTAGATGGAGGAGGAGAGGAGAGGAGAGGAGAGGGGAGGAGAGGAGGAGGGGAAGAGAGGGGAGGAGGAGGAGGAGGAGAGGGGAGGAGGAGGGGAAGAGAGGGGAGAAGGAGGAGGAGGGGAGGAGGAGAGGAGAGGATGAAAAGGAGGAGGATGGGCAGGTATTTTGGTGGTGTCAGTTATGTTTATTCAAAGGACATCAAAGTAAAAGTATAATTAAAACACAAGACCTGCCGTAGTTCCCTTCCACCACAAGTCACTTCACTGAGTAACTAGTGTGCCGTTACAATAGAGCGATACACCTGCACTGGTTGGATCAAATGTGGGGGGGTGTTCTTTTTAGGTTTTGTTCAGTAATAATGTCTAGCCACCTAATTAGGTACAATTTACTTCTACTTTTAGTGTGAACACCTCTGTGTTTATTTGTATAGTTCAAAGGGGTATGCTGTATGTGTACAGTACATCCAACCAATTCTACTACCGTAATATTATTGTGATAGTAACAACAATTGGGCTGCCATGGCTCAGTGGGCTATGGTGTCAACCCATAAAACCCCCTACCCAACTGAAGTGGTCTGCCCCAACCCATAAAACCCCCTACCCAACTGAAGTGGTCTGCCCTAACTACGGAGGGCTGAGAGGATAAACTAATAGGTGCAAGGATCTGTGTTTTCTGGACCCAACCTGATCCGACCTGAGGCCTAAGCTACAGGCATCAGAGCCTCGAACTCTATTTTCATAGAGAACTATTATATGGTGGAAATTGTACCCAACATTATTTTCTTTCACTGGGCCCAAAACCGCACCTGAACAACACCTGGGCAGAGGAGTCATAGAATAAACCATTCTTACAGTATACCACTATATGGCATAGCGTCTATGAACTTTATGAACCTGAACTGTATGCCCCCACCCAAAGTAAGACAGTCTACGCAGAGGTCCTACCAAGGGATGAGGGAGGGTTGTGGGAAATTTAAGACTACCTGGCACTGCCAGGGGACTGTTTAAGGTCTATTAATACTATTATAGCAGTATACATAATTTTTAATGTGGCCAAGATTCACGGCTAGATGATTTATTGGAACGACTTGTACAATATTTTCTGAGCCCAACATGATGCAACGCAACCTGAGGCCTATCTACGTACTTTCTGAATCTACTGACTCCATAACTCAGGTGGTTGAGTGTAAACAGTGATGCCACAGAGGATCCGCCTACACCTATACCCAGGGGTGAGAGGGTGCAGGAAAGTAAGGATGATTCTAGGGCACCATCTGGCACTGACAGGGCTTTGAGGGCTACTATTAATAAATGTAAGCAATACATGTTAACCCATTGATGCCTGATGTTGCATTGCGCAACATTGGCCCTGACACCTGGAGCTGCATTACGCAACATTCAGGCTCATGAGAGTTGAGACAACTTCATTCAATATCTCTGTTTGTTTGAGATGAATCAACACATTCTCATGAAAGATAAGGGTGGTGTTTAAATGCAACTTAGTGAGTATTTGTTTGTGCTTCAGAAGCTGAGATATTTATGTTTTTGTAGGCTGAGGGCAGCTTTTCTTAAAAAGGGCTCAGGCATTCAGCACACTTTTTTGCAGGTGCCTTAGGCATCAATGGTTTAAATAAATATTATTTTAATAGTATTGCTTTGATAAATCTTTTATGGGGCTCACGTTTTCTGGCAGCGTCCCTGGATGCAACCTGAGGCCTGTATCTACCCAGGGGTGAGAGTGTGTGCTATAAGACCGGCCCATACTTATCCAGGGGGGAGAGGGTGTGCTATTAGTCTTCCCTATAGGCCTATACCTACCAATGGGGGAGTGTTCTAGTCTTCCCTATAGGCCTATACCTACCAATGGGGGAGAGGGTGGGCTATATGTCTTGTTAACAGGCCTATACCTATGCAGGGGTGAGAGTGTGGGCTATTACTGAGACCTATACCTACCCAGGGGTGAGAGTGTGGGCTATTACTGAGACCTATACCTACCCAGGGGTGAGAGTGTGGGCAGCTCCAGCCGCTTGAGCCCGGGGTCCTTGGCCAGCACCTCCCGCAGGTACTGGCTGACGGAGGAGATGACCAGCTTGTGGACGTCGAAGGCCTTGGTCTTGCAGGCCAGCTCCATGTCGGTGAGGAAGCGCTCCTGCCGCATGCGGCTCAGCTCCTCCAGCATGGCCGAGCCGTGCAGGGGCCGGGTCAGCTCCTGGCCGATGCCCAGGCCCCTCTCTCCGGGCCGGAGGAATGGCGGAGGCAGGGGCAGTGGGAGGGGCAGGCCGTTGAGGCGGTTCAGGTGCTCCACGTTCAGAGGGGCCTCGATCTTCTTCACGCCCTCGGAGACGAACACGGCGTCGGAGGCGGGTGGCGGGATGACGGTTTCGGGGGTGGTGGTGGTGGTGGTGGTGGTGGTCTCGGAGGGTGGCGCTGGTGAAATCACCACGGGAGCCTCTGGGATAACCTCGGGCATGCCCTCCTTCTTAGCGCGAGAGGCCTTCTTCTTGGGGGCCATCTTGTTATTCTCTTATTTCGCTCAGTGACACTTTCTTGGACTCACCTCGGTAATAATTTGAAACACACTTCGACACGTTGGCACTTTAGACACACAACCGCACGTGAAGAAGACTGGCAGACAGGCAGACAGACGGAGGGATGTCTCTCCAGACAGTGTGGCAACTGCTGGAGTAGCTTGATTGGTTGAGTGCTTGGCTGACTTCCTTCACACAGTGGCTCTCCTGTAGGGAAGACGTAATGATGATAAACATTAATTATCGGTACAGAGAGACAGAGACGGATCATAAGTGTCTGCCATGCGTCCAACACATTTAGGCAGCTGCACTGGGAGGGAGAGAGTATCCTGCCTAGTGTAGCAACCCTACGCCCCGGGAAGTGACTGACAGCTGTGAGTGTTATGGGGAGGGTTTTTTTTTTGAGAGGCCGGGGACATGGAGGCGGGGCATGGAGGCTGGGAGAGTTTCAGGGTCAGGTTTTAGCTCCCTTTTCAAAGTGCTGATGAACGTCCTGGCATTCAACTTTAGCGGTTTTGCGGCCCGGTGGGTCATAAATAACACATCACTGCAAGGCTTGCGATTATACACTGAAATTCCCAGAGCCCTGTCTGCTGTGTGAGATGTTTTGTTTTTTATTTAGCCGTCGTCCATAAATGACAATCTTGGCAAGGCAGTGTGGAGGATCTTAAGGGCACGGGGACCATCTGTCTAACTAAAATGTGTGCACAAGATAAATATATTCTCTCTAAAAATAAAATGCAACCCCATGCCAATTAGTCTAGCCACTCGAATAATGCCAAGCTGAACTAAGTGTCGGAATCTGAATTCAGATGAAACACTAACATATAAAAATTCACACTGATAAACACACTCACATTTATAGTAATTCATAAAAACAAACACAAACACAAACACAAACACGCTCAAACTGTAAAACACAAACATGTGTAGTGATATATTGTATTGAGTGAGTGAGGGGCATGGATCACTGTCTAAAAATACTATGTTATCAGAGGCACGGGTGAGAGTCCCTAGCGCTTAAATTACCCTCCATCTGTCCACACGAATATGTGTGTATGAAATCCCCCTTCCTCTCTCTCCCTCCGTCTCTAGCATCTCTAGGAATGCCCCAACCCCCCATTAAAAATGCCTTCCCCATCCACATCAACCCTGACCCCGCCCCTACCCTGTGTGAGTCATTCTCCTGATTTTCCATTGATGACATGATTAAAGACACTTGGTCATCTTTGTAAGTCTCTATTAGTATGCTTTGCATCACCATTATTTATTTATAAATTACATCAGTGAGCAGTGTATTTTCATTACTTGTGTAAACTCTTAAAACATGTGCCCTGTTATAAATTTGGTGTTAACACAATGGAAAAGTAGTATTAACTGAAGACTCTGAGTAATGTCAAAGTACCTCTGTAAAATGGTAGTTAAGTCTTCTCCATAAGTACTTCAGCGTTCCACTGGTGAAACAGTGCATATTATGAGATTTTATTAGAGTTTACTTCCTAGGTTTCTGTGTGTGCCAGTAAAATTCCGCTACAAACGTTATTGTGAAAAGGTGTCTGCTAGAAGGGGAGAAAGATTCCATCCCAATCACCTCACAGTCCAACAAAAAAATAATGTAATGGAACAGATTTTGTTGCTCTCAGGTGGTACCATTCCTTGCAGTTAAGACATGTTGTCAGGGCCACTGACGGATTTCGCTGGGCCCAAGACAAAGTCATCTGATACGGCCCCAAACCCAATACATGATACAGAGGGCCCAAAGCACATGAAGGTCCTTGTGTACAAGCGTTCAGCGATACGAGTGCAGGTGTAAGGCAAAAAACACCACAAACTGAATACTGTTTTTTTTCTTTTTCTTTCTGTCTTTCTTTCTTTGTTCCTTTCTTATTATTAATTCTTGCAGTGAAAGAAAAGTAAAAAAAAAAAAAAAAAAGTAGAGTGAGCAGAGTATTCAGAGGGCAGTGTTTTCTGTACTTTCGTTCTTGGTAAAAAAAAAAAAAGGACCCAATTCTCTCTCCCTGGGCCCGGGACAAGAAACCCCTCTGCCAACAGGAACTACCCGATAGCCCAGCCTTTTAAAAGTTACATATTGTATTGCAATAGTGTAAACCATAGGTGAGAGGTGAGAGCTTTGAGAAAGACTGAAACAGGTGTGGCGAGTCTCTCCTGTTCCACACTCTGCTTCGTGTTTTGGAAAGACTCTCAGGTGGTTGCTGGTGGCGCGCGGTGTAACGGGGGGCTATTTATTATCAGGTCAGTGTTTACTAATAGCTGGTGGGAACAGTATTTGGGTCACAAGGAGGCAGCTAACGATCACCCAAATCAACCCACCCCTTCTGCTATTAGAATGACAACGTGAGTCTCAAATTCATCACTGAGGTCACAGAAGGGGTGCTGACCGTCTACTAGAGGGTCAACTTTCTGGGGCGCGTCAAGGGAAACATCTACAAAGATGGGGTAAAACATTGGTAACACTTTATAATAATGTCTGCTTATAAAGCATTAATAACACTTAGTAAATAATGAACAAATGATGAAGAAAGCATTAACAAATGTTTGTAAATGACTCGTAAATGTTTGTAAATGTTATGTTAATATTTTATATTTCTCAAATATTTACAAATTGTTTTTAAATGACTGATAATACTTTGTTTAAAGATTTGTGAAATCATGATCATTATATTTGTAGATATTTTATAAAGTATGAACAAAATATAGCTAATAATAAAAACATTTGTTAATGTTTCATTCATCATTAGTTAATTGATTACTAAGTCTTTATAAGCAGACATTATTATAAAGTGTTACCAAAACATTGCTCTTAAAGAGCAAAGATTGCAGCCTCTGCAACATGTGGAGTAGAGGTGTGTTGCTGACGGAATTTAGACTAAATATTTTGGTGGAGGCCCACTGAACCATCTAGACAGATGGGAAAATATTGACATAGGCAAGTGAGGTGTAGGCTAGTATAAACTCAGTCACTCCCCAAAATGCCCCTGCTAATGTCTTGCCAATTTAGTAGAGATGTAGAGAAGATACAAGCCCAACCTGAAATGTTCACACATTCATGCTACCTATAGTGCACTATATGAGAAACAAAACAATGGAAGCTGAACGAAAGAACGTCTGGACACTGGTGGACTCGGTGCATGGCTTTGCATTAGTGCAAAAACTCAAGTCACAATATTTTGGTGGCATGTACATTTATTTTACTGTGGCAGTCTCTATCCATTTACGGACTAGCCCAGAAAACTCATGACCCATGATGCTTTTGTTTGTTATTGTTGTGCAAAGTATGATAGAACTTGCTGGAAAGTATCTGAGGTGCACACGTAACTGTCAGTGAGCAGCCAGTCACAAGGTCGGGTTTGAGATCGTGTTCGGCAGCATCTTCTTATTGAGGTCAATGGAACATTCTCATCTGGCCCAGGTTCAGAGTGAAAGCTAACCACAAACACAGGTAGATCATACACACACACGCACGCACACAACAGGGCGCGCACACACACACGCACACACGCACACGCACACACACACACACACACACACACACACACACACACACACACACACACACACACACACACACACACACACACACACACACACACACACACACAGCATTATACCTGACTTTGTTTGTGACCTTAAACTCTCAAGCGCACCATGACACCTCACATACAAGAATGGCAGGCACTTACGTAATGTACACACACACAGAGACAATAAGCCGTCACAACAACAAGGCATACTGTCCCCATAAGCACACAACCACACTGTACCCACCACAAGCATAACAACCTGACCTCCAGAGATAAGATATAAGGCAACAGCTGTTCACCAAAGTAGGGACCTGTCTCTGTACACTTGTGAGATATTTTTCTAAGAATACAGTATGGCAGTCTGTGATGAAAGCTAAAACTGTAAATGGCATTTTTTTAGGTGCATGAATCCCAGTGTTTGAATTAAGGAAAAAAATACAGTGTTGAGTCAACACTGTATTTTTTTCCTTAATTCAAACACTGGGATTCATGCACCTAAAAAAATGCCACATGTTGACCCTATACTTTGAGAGTCACTTTCACTCCTTCTTTCTTGTATTTGGTATATTCTATATGTGTTTGGTCCCATAAGTGTTGAATGGAAACTGCATTTTTAAAAACTATATGGTTCAATTGGTCTTAGACCTGGATCAGGAATGTGGTTGAAATGATGTTTACCAAATGTCATTCTCATCACATGTGTGTTTAGAACTGAGATCAATGAGAAGAGAGAGTGTTGGGGAGAAGACTGCAAAGGAAAGTGACCTTAATACGGTAAATATAGCGGTCATCATCATATCTAAGGTCATCACTTCGCGGGAACAGAGGTTGCCAAAGAAAAAGAGCATTTAGGAAGTCTTGAAAAGAACCATAGTGGTATAAAACCAATGACTCAGAGAAAAAAAGGGATGCCTGTAGTTTGTTAATCTTTAAAATAATGCTTTCCAAAACATTTAGGGGTTAATAAACTTGAACACTAAGTGAGGAGTGAGGGTCATTGCTGCACAGGAGGAGAGGAGCGCCATTCGCTCTCATCATATGTGCAAATTACAATAGGATTTCTTAGAAGAATTCCAAAACAAAAAAGTCGCAATGCTTCTGAGGAGTACAGGGAGAAGTATTGGGAATATATCAGAGGTCATTGGTCGAAAAGAGGAATGAAGCATGATGCAAGTGAAGATGATGGATGGATGGATGGGTCAGGTCAGACAGATGGACGGATGGACAGAAAGATTGGAAAAGATGAGAAGAGTGTTGGATGGAGGGGGAAAGAGGAGATGGGCAGAGTTTTTTTAAAGAGGTTCCAGTGGCTGGCTGCAGCTGTTGTGTTTGTCAGGGTTGTTAACGAGGCGCGTGTGTATGTGGTTATGTGTGAGATGGGAAACGTGATGGTGGTGGGGTACCCTATAGCGGTCACCAGGGCTCCAAATCAACACACACCAAGTGACCAAAATTCAGTTTGGCTGGTAGAAAAGAAAACGTATTGGCTACTTTTACTGGTAGTGAGTATATGTTTGGATAGTGAGAGTTAACTTCTGGCTAGTGATGACAAAGCCCTTTAACGTTCACCAAGTCAGACTGGCACGTCAAAGTCACCATGTCCAACCCCCTTTCACCCCCCACCCTCAACCCCACCCTCATCACCACCAACCACAGACCCCCATCTGCCCCCCTAGCACTCCTTCCACCCATCCTCGCCACCACTACTGCAGGCACTTCGCATGCCTTCTGCCGTGGCTACTGGTTATTTATAGGAGTTGAGAAACACTCCGTGGATTGCTAGGGCTAGAATAGCATAGGCTTTCTTGACTAACTCTGCCGTTCCCTCTCTCTGTCTCTCTGTCTTTCTGTCTGTCTGTCGCTCTCTTTCTCTCTCTCTCTCTCTCTTTCTCTCCACACCCACGCACGCACACAAACACACACACTGAAATACACAAAAACAAGAACACCAAATGCCAGCTGTGTTTGCTGTAATGTTTCTCCAGTTTGTGAAAGAGATGCCAATGTCTGTGTGTAGGCCTAAATGATAGTGTTTCAATAAACGTAGGGAAGCAGACACTGCCATGATCATACGCTTACTATATCATCTAGTTATGGCTAAAGGCCTACAGGCCTGCCAGTACGTGTTTTAGGTTGGGCTCATAATCTGACCAGGGAAGTAACAGTTGATACATTTCGGTTTAGATAACTCATGGTTAACAAGCCTGTTAAGAAAAGCATTGGGCATCACTCTTTAGAAAAAGCTGCGCTTAGTGGTTCTAGTTCCCATGTTTCTGAGGTGCCACTTAAAGCAGCCTTGCCACTTAATGTGTTAAGACACGATGCCTGGTATAAGTTTGTTGTTACCAAGGTAACAATGACCAAGTCGTAATGTATTACTCTGTGTCATGTCATAGTGGTGTAGTGCTATGGTAGTAAAGCTTTCTTAACAAGTGGTAAAACATTACAATTAATCGATTAATCGACTTCAGCAATTAATTGCCAACTCTATTGCTGAGAGACCCAGGTGAAATGGACATGATGAAGTGTATGTTAAGAGAAGGGTGTGAAGAGTGGGAAGATTTCAATGACTTTGGATTCAAGAGTAGCTAAAGCGTAGTAAAGAGTGTAAATAGAAATTCATTTAAAATTAGCATTTTATCTAATTTTCAATTAAAATGTTTAGATTTTTTTTTTAAGGAGAAATACAATGAATCATGATTCGATCGATAAGGTAAATCAACAAACAATCAATGAATCAATTATTTGCATCCCTAATTCCGTATACTAGGTATACTAGGCTTCATACGTCTGATGATTAGTGTTTGTTTACAGTTCCTGTACACGCTTTATGCAGCTGTCCTCTGTGTATATCATGAACGTCGGCCATTTTTGATAGCTTATTGGCTCACTGAGCTTTCCCATCAATACAGACGGCGATCAGGTTGCGAACAGAACTGAGCATGTAATTGTTTCTTAATGTTGTCATTAGCACCCACCCCACCTAGTTTCACATCAGCCCCCCTTTGTCTATGGGTCTTAGCCTAACCGTGTAATGGTGGTCTTAACAACCTGTCAATTACACCATTTCCATGAGCCCATGAGAGAGAATGCATAATGACATTGCACATGAGAAAAAACGATGCCTCTCAGAATGATAATCAATTAGTAGGCCTATTATAAAATGAAATTTCCATCAAGCTGGAATTTTGTTGCCTTCTGTAAATGACAATAAGTCTCTTCAATCTTGCATCTTGAATCTTAAAAACTATAGGCCTACAAGTGTGATTGATTCGCTACAGATCTCAACATAACCTTGTAATGCTGGCCTGATGTTATCAACGGTTAGTTTCCTCTAAGCTCTCCTTTCATTCAAATCTCTCCTAGCATTCCTGGCTTATCAGCTGTCTTCTGTCTGACCTTGTGTAGTAGCCAGGCCTTCAGCTACACATCTCTCAGTAAAAACACTTATTGTCACTCGTGTATTAGTACTGTATTACTGACCATGAATGACAAGCAGGTACTTTTTCTCCACAGAAAACATTGTGGATGACATTAGGCCTTCCAGTTCTGCAATCAATATCATTATTAAAATAATAAATTAGTATTAATGGCTACAATCTTGTATATTAGCATTTCCCAAGGTTATTAATGAATAATTATGTTGATATATCAATAATGATAATTTCAAATTTTCAAATTGGCTATCAAAAGCTTAAAAACAGGGGACTTGAGGACCATTCCCAGCAAACAGGGATGTCTGGTCACACTGTTGTTAAACCGGTAGCCAATACGACAGGGAGAATTCCCACTTTCAGAGTCATATTTACCTCTTATTGCTCTCCGTCACCTTCCGTATCGTCCCTTCCTTATCCTTCCTGTTTTCACCTTCTGTGACTCTATAGGTTTATCCTCCTCTTCCCACGTTCAGTACCAGTGTTGCTCTATCCTCCGCCTGTCTGACAGTGTTTCTGTGTGTGCCTGTTTGACAGCACACATGTGTTGGGGTTCCTTGGCCGGACACCAGCACTACGTAAGACGAGACCACCACACAGGCACCCAGCTATGCGTCCAGCTCCAAATACAGACACACACGCGCGCACACATGAGCACACACACACGCGCGCACACACAAACACACACACACACACACACACACACACACACACACACACACACACACACACACACACACACACACACACACACACACACACACACACACACACACACACACACACACACAGCCAAATACAGAGACCCTGCCAGAGTCACTCCATATTCAGTTACCCCTTCCCTCTTATGGCAAGGGGCTGGTTTTGTGTGTGTGTGTGTGTGTGTGTGTGTGTGTGTGTGTGTGTGTGTGTGTGTGTGTGTGTGTGTGTGTGTGTGTGTGTGTGTGTGTGTGTGTGTGTGTGTACTGTATTTAAAGCCCAGGCTTCTGGTCTTGTATGCTTGAGCTAATCTGAGTATATTGGTCTACTACCCACAGAGGGCAACAACGAGCTTGGGGTTTTCCAACAGTTTGCCAATACATGTGTGTGCTATAGGCTATGTTCAATATGTCGTGCCATGTATAGGCCTATTTTGAGTATTTGTGTATTTATGTACCGGTATGCTGCTGGTCACCTTAACTTTGGGATTAATACAAGTTACTATATTCTACAATATGCAAAATGTATGGACTATATAACTGAACATCACTAAAGACTAATGGGTCATCATGGTCCAATAAAAAGTAGCCTACTTGTCCTGCTAAGCCTACCTGATGTTTTCCAGTAGGCCTACATAGTTAGGCTTTTCAATTAGCCAGGCTCTTGGATGTCTGAGACTATGATAGGCCTATGTGCTCCTTTAAAAATAATAAATGGGCTAATACAATACTGAAACGAGGATTAGGGTGACCATTGCAAACAAAAATATACGATTTTGGTCCCACTACCTTCCATGGTGGAACAATGGGTAGGCTGTGGTTTATTATGTTCTAGGCGCGCGCCAGGATTCCCAGGTAAAGACAAATGGACTGGAGTGTGAACGGGTTAGCATGCAGTAGCATAACACGTTATACATACATTTAAAGTCAGCATGCCTTAATTAAGAATGTAGAATTATCACCCTACAGTTTATTGAAGATTTCTGAGCACTTTCCCTTGTCAGCTGTTCGGTGACGCAGTTCCGGGATCTCCATGCCTGTAAATGTGGGCTGAAGCCGCAGAGCTGGGCTATGAAGCAGTTTCCGGGGCCTTCGCTTCCACTTGTAAACATGGCGGAGGAGCTGCTGGAAACCGTGGAGAGATTGCAGTCTAGACTCTCCGAGAATCAAGAGCCCCGAAAGGTAGAGACATGTGGATTAAAATGGACACATTGTAAACTGTTAGGGTTGATGGTCGTTGTTAATAATGTAGCGTTGCAGCTAATGAATGTAGTGAGTCCTTTAAAAGAGCACGTCACGCTTTAAATGTGCTCTCTTTCAAGCAGATTACGCTTGTGGGCCACAGTGTCCGTTGCAGTTTTAATACTTAACTTTCACATCCAGCACTGTAATAATATATTCTCTGGACATTTATCACTAGAAATCTCCTCTTCGTGTTCTAACCATAAAACGCCTGGAATGCCAACTAGTCCAGAAGTAGCAAGCTTCACGGAATCAGCTAGATGGGGATTGCAACATTGTCGCTCGCACTTGTCATATTGTGATTTTGCCTCTTAGACAATAATATAGCGGTGGAAACTGTCGCGCCAGAACAGAACAATTGGACAGTGATTTTCTTGGCTCGGATGAATAACATTTTCACATTGCTTCGCAAAGCTGACTTGCTGGGTAAACACAACTCTTGTAGCCCTTACGTAGGCGACTTTCTCCCCCACTCAAACTCACGATCAGTATAGGCCCACGTCACCAGGCGCAGACTCAAACCATGCTCACATGCATGGGCACAGGGCTCAGATTTCTCCTCCTGCTCTCACACCTGCTACCAGGTGTTCTTGCCCAATTTCAAGGAATTCACTTCACCTTCTCTGTGTGTTTATCCTATGTCCTCTCCTGACTGTCTTGCTCTGTTGCATCTTAAGCCCTACATTGGCTACTGCGCTATCTGATTATGTTTCTGTCATCCCAGTTCCCCAATCTACTCCAATCTGAGAATTAATATGATAGTGACATGAGGATGTAGGATTATTACTCATTTAATTGCACTGTGTAGGTTATGAATGATTTTCTGTGTGTGTGTGTGTGTGTGTGTGTGTGTGTGTGTGTGTGTGTGTGTGTGTGTGTGTGTGTGTGTGTGTGTAGCTCTTGAAGACACTGAAGAGGTTGGCAGAGCTGCCCATGACAGTGGACATTCTAGTGGTGAGTTTGCACTTTTTTTCTTTTTTTCTCCCTTTCGTCTTCCAGGAAACGGCAGGGGGAACATTTTCAAGAAGGTATAATGCACAGGCCGTCTCTCGCGTTGCCCTGGGAGATTGCAAGCCTGTCTTTTGACACCTTTTTCATTTCAGACTTTTATGGATCCATCGAGAGACTGTTGTCAAGATAAGAGTGTCACACTAATGTGTGCTACCGTATAAGCGGTGATATGGTTACTGAGAATATAATAGGGGGAGTAGACCTCATTCTCTCACTTAGCTTGTCATAGTGGTGTTTACTTACAGGCTGTAAATGAATCTCATTCACTCAATCACCATTTTTTCCTTCTGGTCAGGATACGGGAGTCGGGAAAACTGTAAATTCTCTCCGCAAACATGACTTAGTGGGAGAGGCGGCGAAAAGCATAGTGGCGAAATGGAAAAAACTTGTGCCTGACAAGCCTGCTGAACGGTGAGTTTTAATGAATTATGACAAGTGGTTGATGCAATGTGCCCTTGATTGAAAGAAAAGCACTGTGTAAACACGTATTATTAGGACAGTGCAGTGAAGAATCGTGAAAGGAAATGAGTGGGAGAGAGGGATGGGGAAGGATCTGCAAATGACCTGGACTGGAATCGAACCCAGGTCGCTAGCGTAGCAGTGTTGTGCCCTACTGTTAGAGCCACGGCAGGGCCAGTATAACTATACTTTTTAAAAGACAAATTAGAAATATAATTACTTGCAGTTTATTGCAATATGTAGATATGGTCACAGACACTGGATGGATTTGTGTGTATCCATTTCAATTATGGGCAACTGCTGCTCACATCAACACGAGAGACAGTTGTTTGTCAGCCTTTTAAGAAATGTTTGGCTGTGGGTGCTGTGTGACATAGTGTGCGAAGGCACCCAACCACGAAGGGGCTTGCATGCCCATGGGGACCCAAGTTGGGGACCCGAGTACAGCATGGGTCACTTCCTAGCCCTTTCCCATCTCTCTCTCCCACTCTCTTCCTGCCATAATCTCCACTGTCCTATCCTCAAGAAAGGCACAAAATCTTTTAAAATGCATTTAATGTTTGACTGTGTATATTTAAAGAGAAATATTTGTCTGGTGATCTCCCTCAGTCCTGCTGCTCCTCCTCCTCCTCCTGTCAAAGATGTCCGCTCACACTCACAAGCCCCGGAGCTGCACAGAGGCCACAAGCGGGCACGAGAACCCTCTCCTGAGGACATTCGCCACACACACCGGGACGAGGAAGAAGAAGAGGAGGAGGAGATGGAGGATGACTACAGGCACCATCACCGCCGTCATGATCATGACGAAGAGGACATGGTGGATGAGGAGATGATGGAAGAGGAGGAGGAACCGGAGCCGGAGCTCGAGCGTGTGGTGAATCGGTACGAGCCGCACCATGGATACTCCCCGTCGCCTCCCCAGGCCTACAGCCCCACGGCGCCCGGTCTCTCTGGCCAGCGGCTCGCACGCTACCAGCCTAGCAGGCCGTACGACAGTCCCTCTCCTCCGCATGAGGAAGAGGAGGAGGAGGAGGAGGAGCCTGCTGCACCCAGCCCTCCACCACCACCACCACCTCCACAGAAGGAGGCACACAGACACAGCAAGCCCCATCACAGAGACAGAGACAGGGATGGAGACAGAGAATCCGCTAGGGATCACAGCTCCAGAGACCGGCCCAAAGACAAGGAACGCCACAATGCTGCTTCTAGTGGCTCGGAGCAGGACAGGCGGAAACGACCGCACCAATCGGCACCAACGACAACGTCGTCGAGCATTGGGGAGGGCAAGAAGAGCAGTGAGCGGGAACAGACTGGTAGTAGTAGCAGCAAAAGAGAGGACAAGAAAGAGACCAGTAACAGCAATAGAGAGGACAAACACAAGAACACACATTCGCAACACGACAGAAAACACACATCGCATGACGGCAAGAAGGACAAAAAGGGAGGACGCGATGGTAAATACTGTTGCTTTTTTGTGTGCATGTTTGTGTGTGTTGGTGTAGGTGTAGGTGTGCATGTATATATATCTGATCATGTGTGTCATATTTGTTTGAATGCAATATTCGTTTTTGAAATCCGCAATTGATCAGTCTTGCTTACCACAAATAGAAGGAGGAATTTTCAGGTGATATGATTTGGCATTGACATTATTGTTGGCTTAGTGTGAATATAGCAAATGCACACCCCTTATTTTGTTGCCATTGATTTCTGAGTGATTTTTCTTACATTATGTTATGCTTGGCTGATGCCTTTAATTAAAGCCACTTAGTTATCATGTAAGGTAGACTAGACTGTATTGGTTGCAGTCCCTGGGTTTGCCTACGTCTCCCGCTTTTTAACCATCAGTCCCACTTGTGTTGTGTGTGTTGTGTCGCCGATAGAGAAGTCAAAGGTGAAACCTGAAACGGTGTCATTCTCCGAGCCTCCCCACGAGGAGGAGAAGGAAGTGTTCGAGGCCCCCACCATGTCCTTCGAGTCCTTCCTCACCTACGACGCGCCCAGCAAGAAGAAGAAGAAGCCGCTCAAGCCTCCGCAGTCTTCCTCCTCCTCCTCTTCCAAGCCTACTACTACTACTGCTTCTCCTGTCACCCATTCCTCTTCCTCGTCCTCGGCACGCCGCTCGAAGTCACCGTCGTCATCGTCATCGCACCACCAGAAATCCAGTGCTACTAATGGTGCCAGCAGCAGCAGCAAGAGCAGCAGCAAGAGTGAGCGCAGTAGCAGTAAGCGGTCCGAGGCTGCCTCTGCTACGCCCGTCACCCCCACACCGGAGAAACGCAGAAAGGTGAGTGTGGGGTCCAGAGTAGTCAAACCATCCATCTACCTCATACACTAGATTACCAAAAGCATTTGCTAACCTGCCTGTCACATATGGACTTGACAACTGTGGACAGCTTTCCAGAGTTGAGTTGAAGCTGTAATGGCAGCAAAAGGTGGACCGATATCATATGGAACCCTATGGCTTAGGAATGGAATGGCAGTTCAGTTCATGTTTGGTTTTAGGCAGGGGTAGGGAATACTTTTGGTAATACAGTGTATGATAATTTAGTTTAGTTCATTTTATGAAATGTATGAAATGTCTGTGAGAAGTTGTGTATAGGCCATCATCCGGCCTCATGATCATTGCCTTAGATAGCTTTTTATTTGGTGCGTCTGTGTGCGCATGAGGGCATGCTTGCATATTTTGTTTTCCACACCATTTATGTTAAGTTCAGTTCAGAGTTAAGTTGTTAGCAATGGCGGGATTTTTCGTAGGGGTGGGCGATATGACGATATTATATCGTGAATCGTGATATTGAGTAGAATATCGTCTCGAATCTGCCAAAGTGGAGAAATCGTATAGATCGTCTTGCAGTGAGGATGTTTATTATCAGTATCAGAGTGACGTTTTCTCACTTGTGTTGTTGTCTTCACTTTATTCTTTACATTATTGTATTCCAATTGTACACTTTATGAGAGTATCATCAGTGTGTTAACATTTTATTGACTGCAAATTAGAAATTGCAAGTATATGAAAGTTATTTTTTGTTGTTTTTTTTTTTGGATGGAAGATCGTGATAAAAAATCGAAATCGTGATTTCATGTTAAAAAATCGTGATACAACATTTTTGCCATATCGCCCACCCCTAATTTTTCGGACGTTACAGGAGGTTTTGCTTCCATTTCTGTGTTTCCTGCCATCTTCTTTTGGTTATACAGTATGTGTTTCCCATATTAAGTGTCAGTGCTCCCAAATGATTCCCTACTGAGCTAAGATATTTCTAACTAATAAGCTGTTAAAATACTATGGAATGGTATTAGAATATTATGTAACTGTTGCCACGTCTGCATAGAGTGCATGCCCCATTGAGTTGCTGACTAAAGATCAAACTGACAAGATCTTATAAAGGCTCTTCTGCTTTCTTGTGTTTTTCTTACCAACTTACAAAGAGTTGTAGAGGGTAGACTTTTCTCGATGATCCGGCTCCCCATGTCATTCCATTGCATGCCTGTGCCTTGTCAGAGTAGGTTAGTCACTTCAAGCCCTGGAGCCTTCACATGGGCTTATGCTGTCTATCATGTGCCATCAGTGCTCTCTCAGTTTCACAGTAATTTTGTGTAATCTTTGTCAAAATGTGACAAAGGGTGGCATGCACCCTAGTGTCTGGTTTCTCAAAGCAACACAACATGGCACCCCGAGTAGAATGGTTGACATGTGAAGTGCATGAAACTCGAGAATTTCAGCACTTTTGTGCTAGTGATTGTGGCAATGTTGCTGTTAATCTTTGAATTAATAGCTTTAAGCAATTATTTGACAACTTGAAAGGTATGAAGGTGTCGCACCTTAGTTCCTAGTAACTAACTCTGACACTGGACTGACCAGTCTGCAAATTTCCCGGTCTGTAAGGTTCCCTTTTTTCCCTCACCATCAAATAAGCATTTCTACTACTGAAAACAGTCAGGCGGTACAAGATGTATGATCGTGATTCTTTTGCCTGCAATGTATTTCATTGCTCTGTAACTTGCACTGCATTTTTCACTCTGTATTCTTTAGTGTGTAACTTAATAACAATGTAGTTGAATCTAATCCGCTGTTTCCTGCAGAATTTGTGTTGGGGTAGCGGAGTCAAGACACCATCATCATTTTAAAGGCTATTTAGTGCAGTTTCTTTGAAATTTGATCTGAAACCCCCTGAAAGTGCATATATATTTTGTTGACACATCTTCAGAAATTACAAACACAACCCAAAATTGGTATCTTCAGGGGGACCTAGTCAAGGTGCTAGGTATTAGTTGTCATGGTGGTTTCATTAACAACAAGTTCTGTGGGAAACTCTTGCATGTCATTGCTCTGTGCAGTGCATTTTGTTGCTCTGTATTATTCCATGCATAATGACAATATAGTTGAATGCAAATCTAATGTAACGTCTTCTCTATTCTCCAGGTGGTGGATGTGATGCCCACTCTGCCTGACATTCCCCTGCCCGCCATCCAACCCAACTACAGACCCCTCCCCTCCATAGAACACACACCTGTCTCCCCTCAGAGACGCAAGGGTGAGTCTTTCTTTCTTTTTTCTTTCTCTCGCTCTTTGGTCTTTATTTCTCTCTCTTCCTTTCTTCCTTTCTTTCTTTCTTCACTTCTTTCTTTCTTCCTTTCTTCCTTTGTCTCTTTCTCTTCTCTCTCCTCCCTCTCTTTCTTTTCCCCTTCCTTCTCTCTCCGTCCTTTTCTCTTGGTCTCTCTCTGTTTTGCCACTTCCTCTGTCTGCCATGGTTCTGTGTAGCAATCAGGAAGTGTTTGCATCATTGCCAGTGTTTCTGCAATGTGATATACATAGACGCCTTGGCAGTACTGTACAACTATGTAAATAGTGACTAGTTACATGCAGTCCGATTTTAAATACTTTATTTTATTTTATTCTTTTGCTTAAACCCTTGAATGAGACTGTAACTTAATGTTGTGCTGGATTTTCTGTTCTCTCTGCATCAAAAGTGATGGCACATCGCCCATACTGTTTAGTAGGCGCTAGGTAGCTCTATTGGTTGTCAGGTGCCTGTCAGTCTGACCTCCATGTTTTGTAAATCATTTCTAAAAGTTTGTTCCATGCCTCCTTCCCATTAATGCTTCACCCATTAAAATGTTACTTGGAACATAATTTCAATCCAGCACACATTACTATAAAGGTGGTTCAATTATTCTGTGCTTCACTTTTGAGCAATATACTGTATGCAACCAACTTATGGAAGCAGTACTGGGAATTTCAAAAATCATCGTGGCATTTATCTCTCTCATCCCTTCTCCAGTTCCTGTGTCGAACGATGAGGAGGATGCTGGCTTCACAGGCCGACGGTTTAACTCTAAAATGGTTGTCTACTCCGGCTCCAAGACGTCCTACCTGCCCAAGATGATGAGTTTATATGAGCAGTGCATCCGAGTACTGCAAAACAACATTGACTGTGAGTAGTTGAAGGCACTGAGGCCGACGGAAGGCTTGATTGATGTTTTGAATTATCGTCTAGACTAGAGTTTTTTTCTTGAAAGAAAGGGACTGTCTTGTTCTTTCATACAAGTAAAAATATATACAGTATGAATCGGAGACTAAGCCCAGATGAAGACCTATGCTTGAATTATGCTGGGTTTTTTTAATGAATTAAACAAAGTTAACAAAAGCTTTTTCATTTCCTTTCTCTGTGGACTACTTGGAATTTGGCTGGATTATCCCTTTTTGTTGGAAGTAAAAAAAAATACATTTAAAAAAAAACCAGAAGCATTTGAAAAAGACAGTACATTTTATCACTGCTGATGTTGGTAGTGCCCTGAATTCAATGCTGTGAATTTGTCTGTGTCCACAGCGATTGATGAAGTCGGTGGAGTTCCGTTTGAGATTCTGGAGCCGGTGCTGGAGCGCTGCACCCCGGAACAGCTCTACAGGATAGAGGATTTAAATCAGGTAAACAATGCCTGCATATAGCTCATCTACTGTAGACACGAACAAAACTTCATATTTACTCAAAGCAGAGTCCCTGTGCACATCCAGGGTCTAGGTGCTGGTGATGTGCAGTGAAAGTAATCCCAGGAAAACGGGGATGAATCACAGCACATTGGCCTTCTATGCTGGAAGTTTATTGGGTGAACAACGTGTTTTGTTGTTACTCTGTGATTGAACCTGATGAAGCAACAGCGAAATGCATTGTTCACCTAAATTTACAGCAAAGAAGACCAGTGTGTGGTGAAAACTCCATCTAACTACTTCCATTGCCCATCCTCTTTGTCCCGTTTGTTGGAACATAACTAGTGGTAGTGGTAGTAGTAGTAGTAGTAGTAGTATAGTAGAGTTGCAATATTTATCTGTAAGGAAATTCCGGAAAGGCCACAAACATACACTGCCACTGAACAGTGTCTCAAAATTCCATCACTGGATGTTAAGTAAAGGACCAAAGGAGTGTATGGTTGCCTAACCTCAAAGCATACACAATCAAAAACGAATTACTCTTTGAAACGAATTACTCTTTGTAACCTCTCATACTGTTTTGCTCCCTTCCTCCCCTTTCTTTGTCTACTTCTGTTGGTTTGTCTGTCTGTTTCTGTCTTTCTGTTTCTCCATCCATCCATCCATCCTGTAGCACTTTTTGGAGGACACGGATGAGCTGTGGACAAAGCACTGCCAGCGAGACTTCAAGCGCGAGGCGCCGCAGGAGTACGAGTCCTGGCGGGAGCTGTATCTGCGGAAACACGACGAGCGGGAGGAGCGCCTGCGCATGCTCACGCAGAACATCAGCTCCGCACACGCCAACAAACCCAAAGGTGAGGGGACTCGAGCAACGGGAAGGAATTCAGTTCTATTTCAATCTATTGTAGAGTGGTTTCACCATAGCCAGGGTCTCAGAACACTGTGCAATTTCATGACTAATACATAATGTATAAAAATGAATACAAAATGTATGTATTATCTGATTGGAAATTAAAGAAAATACACAATAAATGGGTGAAATGGAGAACCAATTAAAACATGACTAGAACTGCTGATATACCATACTGGAATAAAAACTAAATCGATGATGTACTGTATGAATGAATGACTGAATGGATGAGTCCTCGGTCTGTGTGTATGAGATTGTCCTGGGGGTTGCATGTCCTGTAGCCTATGCGAATGAGTGTAATACTGTATTTTGATAGTTGGCCTTGTTGAGTCGTCTCTGGGTTGTGTCTGTGAGTGTGGTGTGGTATTACGATATTTGGCCTTGTTAGTGTGTGTGTGTGTGCGCGTTTGTGGTTATGGCTGGGGTGAAATTAGGTTGTGTTTCAGAGTATTGCGGACTGTTGAGCTCCTCTTTGCTTGACACAAAGGGGTTGGGAAGCTTGTTTTCATGTTAAGTCAGTTTGGTACATCTGAACATTTGCGTGAAAGTTACTTGCATAGCTTTTTGTGTGCAAGCTATGTACTTGATGCCCCTGGTCAAAGTCCCATAGACTGACGAGACGGGTGTGAAGCGTAGATTAATTTTACTTGCTCAACAGATGCTAAGGATGACAATTCAAAAGACAAAAGAAGTGAAAGAGGCACTCGGAGATTTGACAAAAGTACAATAAAACTAATATAACATGGCAAGCACTATGGACTTATATTTTGAAAGCACATGGGTGTATGGGTTGTGGCAGCCACATTAGCCTTCATCATCAGGGCCTGAACTCTGTTGTTCCATAACCACTCGCACCTCTTTTGCTTTTCTCTGGACAGGACGGACGGTGAAGATGGCCTACGTGAACTCTGTTGCCAAGCCGCCTCGTGACGTGCGTCGTCGGCAGGAGAGGTTTGGCACCAAGTCTGGCTCCTCAATGGCCAGCGCCAGCGCCAGCTCTTCATCTTCAACAGTCAGGTGAGACAGATCGAGCTCACTCTTACCATACCCTTATACTAATTAGAATTGTGGGAATAGTAGGCACTGCAACTATGCTGCTCATTGAAACTGTGATGCCTACTGCCAAATTTGATATTTTGATACATCATGAATATTTACTGAGTGATAAAGTAAGATTTATAAGTATGACCAAAGTACAGTAGGTTTTGTAGCTAAAAATGTTTATATCTGGAAATTCAAAATGGTGGACATGGAGAAGAGCCACCTTTTCATGTATGAAGAGTGCAATTTTTTCGGCGGTTAGTATTTCTGAAAAGGGTAACTTATGTGAATAGGCAGCAAGAAGTCTGGAAATAAGCAACTAAAAATAGTACACAGTAAAAATATTACAACAAGCATTGATTCCTTTAATGGACAGGACTGTGTGAGATGGAAGCGAGTGGGAGAGAGAGAGAGATGGTGGAGGATACAGAAATTACCTTGGTCCTGAATTGAACCCGAGTCTTAGGTGTAACAGTGTGGTGCCTTAGCCGTTGGAACCATGGCCAAGGTGCTAATTCGGCACTGGAATGGCCAAATTGAGAAATAGTTGGTGGTGGGAGGGGTGAACTCAATTGAAATGTAAAATGCATGTGTTGTGTACCCACCTGTTGTATACGCCAGGCTATTCAAAATCTGAAACGATTCAGAAGGTTAAGAACGCTGTAGCCAAATCATGCCCAACCAGCCAAACCCTTTTATTTAGTTACTTACATACTTAGTTACTTCCTTAGTTACTAACTGAATTACTTGCTACATTACGTACTTAATGACTAACTGACTAATTAACTAACACCTTAACCTTAACCCTCAACCCAATTTGACAGTGGCACATTCAGGCTGTAAAAGTGTCCAGAGACAAGCTTAGCTCCTCATGACTAATGATCAGTTTCAATGACGCCCCTGCCCTGTGTTGTTATTGTTCTTGTTGATTCTCCTCTGGACAGGATCAAGCCGGCGATGCCGTACACCTCCCACTCAGATGAGGGAGGTCACTCCTCCTCCTACAGCGGTGCCGCTGAGTCCTCTCGGGCCTCCGTGTCCGGCGGGGGCTTAGGAGGAGGTGGAGGTGGAGGGGGCGGCAATGCCCGCGCTCACCCTGAGAAGCAAGTCAAAAGTAAGTGCTGTCAACGTCTCTATTAGCATGTTTAGGCTGACAGAGAACTGGTGCCCATTCCTGCAGCCTTAATCTTGAATCAACTGATGTGTTTTAAAATCTGGGGTGCATTTCTTGACATCGTCGTTGCTAGCTGTGTTAGCCTCTTTGTTGGTTGCAATGCAATTTTCACTTGGCAACTACGTGATTTGCTCACTGGCTAGCAACTACATTTAGAGAAATGCATCCCCTGAGTGTTCAGGAACCGAAAAGTTGGTTCACGATGTGAATTGAAAAATATGCAACCTATCAAAAAACAAAACCGTCCCCACCACACAAAAAAAACCCTCCCACACTAATATGTTGTTGGAGCTCCTTCAGCTTTGATTAGGCAATTTTTGTGTTGTATTGTTATTGTAAACACCTGCAATGTCTGGACTAAAATAAATTCAGACATTGCATTGAACTTTTTTGAAACAATGGAACACAAAATGCTTCAGGTGATCCAATAGCATATTAGTGTGTGAACGTTTTTGGCCAGGTTGTGTACATTGTTTTTCCTTTGTGAACTGTGACTGCAATGTAGCAACATAAAGTCATGTGTGGTAAAGTACACAAGCCATTACAGACATTCTGGCCTGTCTGAAATTTGCACATATGATTTGATTTGGAGATTCATCTACAAATGTTGCTTTTCAAGATATGCCAGGAAGATGGTTCTTTGACCAAAAGAACGGCAATTTATTTTTTTATAAAAACAATTTTCAGTGGGCTGACATTTTTGTTTCAATTTGCAAGATGATTCTTCCCTCACCCAACATTGTTGTGACTGAAGAATGATCAGCCTTTCTAATTAATAATTTTGTACGTTTACGTGCAACTTACAACAGACCTCTTCTTTTGACTCATTAATCAGTATCTGTTGCAAGTTCACTGACTGTCCTGTTGTGCTTGTGTCTTTGTTTGTTCCACACAGGAATTGCACCAATGATGGCGAAGACATTAAAGGCATACAAGAACCGCTTCTCACGCCGATAGAGGAAGACAGGAACTGCAGTGCAACACTGTAGTTTTTTTTTTAAACATACTATAGGATTTAAGCTTTTTTTGTGTTCTGAGCCTTCCCCTATCTGGACCTATGATGACTTGGTTATAAATGTTCTTCAGTCCCCATTCAACCTTTTTAGTAAAAAAAAAATACACTCGATTAAAACTGCACACTCTCAATGGACAAGCACACTCATGCAGACGCCAAATGGATAATGGCATGATGTCCTGTTTATGTTTTATTCAAAGGCTGGCACTACAGGTGGCTTCAGACACCAGCTTATGAGATTTTAAGGCATTTTTATTTTTTTCTTTCCAAAAGACCAAACTCATAGCATTCGCTACGATGATATTATTCAATAACTCAAACTTTTTGTTCTTAATGAGATCACACACACACACACACCCCTGTTTTAGAGGAGTACTGTTAACATGGGGGGTTCAATTGATGAGATA
The DNA here is from genome assembly GCF_034702125.1 of Engraulis encrasicolus. NCBI lineage: Eukaryota > Metazoa > Chordata > Actinopteri > Clupeiformes > Engraulidae > Engraulis > Engraulis encrasicolus. The sequence goes on from NC_085876.1 coordinate 7,095,723, forward strand.
ATATTATGTGTGAGTAGTGAGACCCACACACCGCCACTGGAAGTCAATGGGAAAAGTGAGCATTTCCATATAGGAATCCCGACCTAACTTTTTTTTTGCAACTATTTATTTAAAACACTCGCGGTCAAGCTCTTAAGAGCCTGTCAGGCTTACATGGATCAAAAATATTAATTTTAATAGATTTTAATAAATGACAAATGCATTTTTAATAAATGTGACTGCCCTCTGTTATTTTTTTCCGTTAATGCTTTTACTTGTGTGCAGATTTAATTTCTTGAGTGAACTGTCAGTTGTTTTGCATTTTGTTTTGTTTTGCAGAAAGTGTGTTGATGACATTATTTTATTTTATCCAACAAGAAAGTGTGGTCATTATACATTATCTGAGTTGGAGACTTAAAGGGTGTATTTTAGAACAGAATTTTAATAGCGTATAATGTGTTGCTACATTTAATTGACAGTTAGGTTGTTGAAACTACCACCAACTGTAATTTAGTTTCCATTCATTTGTATTGTGACTTTCGGAAAGAGAGTTAATGTCATAACGCAGTCAGTGATTTTTGTCGTGTCTGCTTGCCTACCCCCTTCTGTATCCAACCTGTCTGTATTTGGTACAGCAGTGCACCCAGTGCACTCTTGTGTGTGGGTGTATTATTCTGAATCTCCACTAGGTGGCGAAATCTGAGCAAAAAAGAATTGTTAAAATAAACCAATCAAAAAACCCGGCTTGTCCTACGTCAAAACAAGGCGACTTTATCATCAATCCCCGATTGGTTTACCTTGCCCGTGTTTTGGCCAATCACAACGCTGAAGTGAATTTTGCCCTGATTTGACAGGCTGGTTAGTTTGCTTTGGTTGGATGCTGAGTCACACGTGATGGTGAACTTCATGATCAAGCCAGAGTAAAGAAAGAAATTGTTGTTGGGGAGTTGGGGATCAGCAGTTCAACAGAAAGTGCCAACAGTGTATGAAGTTAACAGAATATAGTTGTTAAGCTCGCAATGTCTGGACACGGCCATGGTCACGGTGGCGGGCACCAACACGGATGTTGTGAACACGAGCATGAGCCCGCAGAACGCGGCGTGGAGTATGCCCTATTTCAGCGTATTGACTTGGAGAAAATGCAGTGCCTGAACGAGAGTCGTGACGGAGACGGTAAGCTCGTGTTTAAACCATGGGACCAGCGCACAGACCGCGAAAAGGTATTGTATTTTGGTGTGTATTACAGCATATGAACATCAATTCTATACCTGTTGTTAGGGAACACGCTGTTTAGCCATGTCAAAAATAGTGCCACCACATATTTTTTGGTGTGTGCGTGTCATCTGACTGTCAGAGTCTGTTGCTAACCAGTATTCTATAGGACGTGTGTATTATTTCTTTCTTTTTTACTTCCCTTTCAGTTTGTTGAAAGTGACGCAGATGAAGAACTGCTCTTCAATATTCCGTAAGCTTTTCAATTATGTGTGTGCCATTGCCCTACCTTATCTCTGTTGCCTACCACAATTAGTACAAGCTCTGTAGCTACCTGTCTGTGTGCCAGACAGTGTTTTGACTGCACCAAAGTCCCTCCAAAGTCTGAGGCTGGCTACACCCTCCTCAAATGCCATATTGCAGTGATCAGTTGAGACTGAATAGGAGTGGACTGGATTTCGACTTGATTTGAAAACTCACGTGTGTGTGTCTCTGTGTCTTTGTGCGTCTGTCTGTCTGTGTGCTTCTGTCTGTGTGTGTAGGTTCACCGGCAGCGTGAAGCTGAAGGGAATAATAATCTCTGGAGAGGACGACGAGACACACCCTGCAGAGATGAGACTGTGAGTTCAACAGATGCTGATGCTGTGGATACATACTACGTATGCAAGTAAAACGTGCGACATCATGAGGCATTTCAGAGACACTTGGCAGTGGCCCTGTATCCTATTCTAGCTACAGCGTACCTTTGCCCTTTTACTTTGTCTCTGAAATGTTTATGAATGTGTAGGATATATTGTCTGGATATATTTAGGATATATTGCACTATATCCACCCCATGTGTCTAATCATATTTTTATTAGTTTGGTCACCATGTCCATTTCTTGCAGGGATACATTTATTGCTGGAATGTACCTGGTTAAAGTATAAAATAACTTTTGTCCCCAGTGTTTGTAACTATAAATCAGTTACACACACACACACACCCTTACCAGAGATTCTTTAAGTATATAGATATGCCAATGTAATAGGTTGCTATGGGCACCTAACATGACCAGGTTCCGGTCTGCCTAAAGGGGCGTGTCATAATACTCCTAGCATTGAAAAGAACAGTCCTTAGGTCTGCCTAGGTCTGCCTAAAGGGGGATTCCACCCCCCCCCTCCCCCTTGCAATAATAGAACCCGGAAACAATGGGCCAATGGAACCTCTCTCTCTCTACTCTCTCTGCCCTTACTCTAATAGCTGTTGTGATGCTCCAGTCTTATGGTCAAGATGGATACACATGGCGCCTGCCTAATGTATCTTTCTCTTTTTTTCAGGTTCAAGAATATCCCACACATGTCGTTTGATGACACAAGACGAGAGCCTGAACAGGCCTTTCGCCTGAACAGAGACCCACTGGCCGAGCTGGAATATCCAACAAAGTAAGAACATGAGAAGAAGGGTTGGTTGAGCGCTGCTAGTATTTAAAAAGACAAAAGAACTGGTGCTCTTGGAGGGTGCAATGTTCAGCAAAAAGGGAAGGGAGAAAAGAAGGGAGTAGTCCTACAGGTACTTCACCTGAGGACAATCTTATGATTGAATAGCTGTTTGCTTCTGCTACACACACCCTGATGAACGCCGAAGGGCCAAAACGCGTGATTTTAAATGTATTAGACCACTAAAATAAAGATTGTTTTGGACGTTTAAATCAACTGAAGTGCCTGGACCAAGTTTTTTTCCCTCCCTTTTTGTTTAAGTAAGAACATGGTTTGATGGCCCATTTCTACGTGCAATTGTGTTGCACACGCTACTCTTGACTGATCTGAAGACGATGCCTTTTTAATTCAGCCCTTTCCGAGATCATGGCCATTATTTGCTTGTAGTAAAAACATGTAAACAAACCTTGCCTCACTAGAATGGCTATGATCTCAGTAAAAGGCTGAATTGAAACAATTGATACGCCATAGGGTATTGACAAGTCAATGGGTCATGTGAGCAAAACTGCCACTTGTTGAAATTGGCAGGAATTGCCCTTCATGTCTATTGTTATCTGCAATGTGAGAGACATTTCATTACAAAAGAGTTTATAAATCCACATCAAAGATTTACTGAATCCTCTCTGTTTTTAAAAAGCTTAATTTCAATTTCACCTGGTGAAGCCTTATTTTAAATCGAACCAGGTACACATCAGGCTGGTGCAACCACAGCTAATGTCACTATTGTATGGATTTGATTTTTGTTTTTAGTGGATTATTTAAGAAGCATATTCATTTTCATCACAATTCTAATTAATTTATGGGCATTACCTGTAGTTGTACCGTCTGACTTCACGGGCCCAAAAAACATCATTGACCCGACTATGAATTGAGCCCCTGTTCTGAATGAGACTAAACTCCTTTATTTTTTATCTTTAGGATTGCCCGCTTCTCCAATGTACAACACCTCTCCATCCACATATCCCGAAACTTTGGTGAAGAGTCGACTCGTGTCTACTACATTGGACTGAGAGGGGAGTACACAGAGGTGGGTGTGGAAAGACAGTCAGCAGGTTTACATCACACTTACTTTACATTTCATCACACCACACTTGGCAGACACGTTTAACCCCAAGGTGCCCTGAAAAGGGCACATTAACAACTTACAAGTATGTGGAGGAATCCAGAGTAAGCAAGGCCTAACAAGTAGCCAGAATATAACATGAATGGACTTAATGTATCATAGGCAACGCTGAAGATTGTGGGTGTAACCAGCAGTGTGCGTTCACACTACTTAATTGAATTTAAAAGGCCATCGCAGGCTCCATGCAGTCACTGTACCAAGCCTGCCCCAATGCCTCACGACACAGATTAAAAGGGTTAAGTGGTTAAGGAGATGGGCTTTAGATCAGAGGAATGCAGGTTCAAATCCCACCCTTACCACTCCCCACCACACTCCATGGCTGAGCTGCCCTTGAGCAAGGCACCTAACCCCACACTGCTCCAGGGACTGTAACCAATACCCTGTGTAAGTCGGTTTGAATAATAAAAAAAAGCGTCAGCTAAGTGAAATGTAATGTAAAAGAGAAAACTGTACACAAAAAAGTGTCGTGATTGGAGGACGAATTCCTTTCGCAGACATGATTATAATATCTCCTATGGTGCAATGCTAGACCAACTCACCAAGCAGGCAAGAATATTTTATACCACTAGGGATCGTATTGTTTACTATGGTACCTAACAAAGTTCCTATGGCGGCCAGGGTGCTGAATAGGGGTGGTGAGTAAATAATGTGATGATAACATTAGGATGCAATATACCGGATTGTAAATACATAATGATGAAAAAGCGCCCCTGAACATGGCCAAGGACGGGGATATGCTTGATGTGCGCCCAAAATTGTGCATGCAACTGCTTGTGACAGAGTGCACATATTTTCTTCTGGACAACCAGAGCACTTTGCATGATACTGGGTGTATCGTCGAGGGGACATGTAGGCAACGGGGCTTTCATTAATGTTTTCCACCATGGTTTGGCCGAAAAACTCAACTCCAAGTTATGAAGGTCGCTGTTTTGTCAATATTACATCATAGTATGCATGCGTCTGTGTTCATTGTGTGAGGTGTTCTCTCGCACGCAAAATTGACATAAATTTCGCATGACAACATATTCGTGCACGACATGTGCCCGCACACGCGCATTCTGTAGCAAGCATATCCCCGACCTAAGCTGGCATGACTTTCACAACCCTATGATTCCTAACAAGTTAGTAACGTAGCCTCTTGGGGTTGCCGGCGGGCCTTTTCACTATTTGCTGAAAATACCCAACAACATTATAACAACATTGCTGTGACATTACTGAGAGCCTTTAGTCAGATTAAGACATAGCCATTACAATTTTGGTGACGGTAAGGTTATAACAAAGGCTCTGTGCTAAGGGGTTACGTAAGCACTATTCTGATCACAAAACGAAAAGTCAGTAGCTACACAGAGCTCTGAACTGAGTAAAATGACTTTGAAATGATCCTGTTGTCCAACCTAACCAGTTTTAGGTAGATTGTTGACACGTGGCAGTTTTGTTTCTTTATATTATCACATTCTTTGAGGATCAATCATGTTATTTCATTTAATATATGTGTCAATAAAATCATAACTCCAAGTAGAGGAACTCCAAGGAGAGAGAAATCACCCCACACTGGTCTTTGCTGGATGTTTATTTGGTGAACAACGCGTATCGCTGTTGCTTCATCAGGTTCACTCGCATAACTCCTTTTCAACAACAATGCAGTTGCAGTGTTGTCGTCTAACGTTTCCTTCGGTTTCTGTTAGTTGAGACAATCGACCACTTTGCAGTGCTTGATCTGATTTCACGACATCAGTGAGCTGTCTGGTTCAGCAGCTTTCAACTTCAGCAGCTGACTAGGCAAGCATGAGTACACTGAAATGACTGGACAACATGATCACTGTTTGTTTCACTTCTGTCAAACTTCTGTCTCGGGTGAATGGCAGCAGCATCTTTCCTCTGCAATAATGTGATTTATTGCCACACTCTAATCAGGGGTTCCCAAACTTTACCCCTCTACACACACACACACACACACACACCCACACACACACACACACACACTCCACATGTTGTGTTACGTAAACATGTCATATACGTAATAAACGGGTGAAAATATCCACATTTTGGTGGCACTAAAGGTGCAGCTGGTTTGTTCTCATTACTACTTTTTTAAAAACACACTTCTACTACTACGCCTCTTTTCAGTCACAAACCATTTTATTGGTGAAAAGCTTACTTTTTGGTTAGACAGACTGTCATACAAGTTGAAATGATGACCACAGACTAACCAAAACATTGTATTTTCAATTATAAAAAAGAGTTGTCTTTGAAAGATGGACACTTCAGTTCATTTTGAAGGTTATAGCTGTCTTCAGTTTCCCATAATATTTTTTTCGTGCAGTTTTGATTTTCATGCAGTATTGGAATAATTGTTGGTGATGTGGGCTGCTTCCTTGTAGATCAAATGTCTGTGTTTGTCGACCGTGCAGTGATACAACCAGCAAATATATTGCTCAGCAAAGCACCTTAAAAATTAGCATTTTATCTTCATTTGTATGCCTCCTTGTGTACTCTCTTCGGTTATATCACTGGTAGTAATCTTATGTCTCCTTTCTGACTTAATTCCCTTCAGGCTTACCGACATGAGGTGACAATCTGTAACTACGAGGCCTCAGCCAACCCAGCCGATCACAAAGTGGAAAACATCACGCCCCAAACACAGTTCATCTCGTGACACGAACATACACACACACAAATGCATGTGTGCACGCACACACACACACACACACACACACTCACACACACACACACACACACACACTCACACACACGCTTATGCGCTGAAGAGAGCCTGACTGTTTGAAATGGGCTGAAGTAGTAGAAACGCAGTGGCCGAGTGGGAACTGGAATCCGGAGCAGAGGACACAGGGGACTGAGAGCGGTCGCCTGCGCAGATATGGAGGCCGACCGACCGACCGACCGTTATGTATCGCATTTCAGACATTCTGCCTTCATCTCCCTCACGTTTCCACATGTAACTACTAACTGTGGTGCGCTAATAAAGATGCAGAGGAATTGAAATTAAGCTTGACTTCATTGCTTTCTACTGCCCCTTAGTTGACCTATAGGACTACTGTAGGTGCACTCTGTCACTGCTTATGAAACCAGCTAATTAACTTGGTTGGGGTGAGGAGAGGGAGGATGTATGGCATGTGGCACACAGTTGTAACATTATCCAAATTACAGGACAGTTGTAGTTGGATGAGGTCATTTGTCTGTGATATATTTAGGACTAAAGAACAGACCATCTATGTGGTGGGATGGAAACCACTATTGATTAGGGAGGCTGTGAGCAGGTCTCGACATTTGGTGGAGGTTGATGGTGCCCATGGTCTGTGTATTCCACTTTTGTGGGGACCTCTGAAAAGTGTCCCATTCAAACAGCATGCTTGTAATATCATTGAACACGAAGACATAAGTTGTCACCCAGCGCATATGGCACAATGTGGTTATATATATATATATATATTATTGCTGAGATAGTAGCCTAATAATTACATCACTAGACTCTACAGTAAAAAAAAAAAAAAAAAACTCAGCTGAAGCGCGAAAGGGTGTGGAATTTGTGATGTCATTTGATCTCCGCCCCTCTCTGGCAGCAGCAGGAAGTTCCGGTGTGACCTGGGATAGCAAGCGGTGAGTGTATGAAATGCTGTTAGAGGCCCACTGTTTTATAAAACTACTTTTCAATGTGTAGGCTTTATTCAACCTTTTAGTGGTCGTGTTAAGTTGGTCGCTAATTGGCACCGCGTTTACATGCCCATATAATCAGTCGATTCAAGGGGTGGAAGTACTGCGGTGGGTAGCGGAGCTAGTGAGACAATACAACCTCATCTGCGGGTGTACTGGTTCATTGTGAGAATAACGCGCTAGCTCGCTAAACAGGATTAAGCTGGTGGTTTGTGTGGATGTATCGCGTTCACAGCGTTGACAGCCTGGTGGCTTTGCGGCTGCATCCATCCAGTCGTGAATTCCACAACCTCGATTCCACAACCTCACGCTACTTCAGATGCTCATTATTTTCCACCCCCACTCCCTCTTCCTGCCTTATTGATTTAGCTACTGTGTATGTACGTCACATAAGCAATCATTTATCGCGTTAGATGTGGATCCTACTCATAATGTGCAGGTGTAATGATGACTTAAGTCACATTTGTTGTTTCGATGCTGTGGGGGTTTCGTCGTATTGCCCCAAAGTGACTTGCGCACTGAGCGTTGATCCAGGTGCCTACTGCGATACACTGGCTCGTGATGACATTTCCCCTGAGCCAGTGGTAGAGGTGGCTTGGTGGGCATCTGGTGGACATCTTTCGTGTTAAATTACCACACAAACATTGTGGTGTCTCAGCAGACTGATCAATTTCCTTATCCTTCTTCTATAGTTTCGTTGCCGTGTCAGTCACGTTCCTTTTAATTGATCAGGCGCGCTCGATGAATAACCTTATCCTATGCGGTACGCTATGGATAATTCTTGGCGATGGGGAGGGCGATAAAACGCCATTCAGCGCGACTGTTGATGTTTGATAACGACGTTAAAGTTGAGACCGGCCAGTAACACAAGCCCACTTGTTTCCCTTAACAGAAGTCAGATGCAAACTCATGATGTTGTTAGAGGAGTCTCATAGCAAGCATTGTGTCGGTGTGTAGGCCATAGCGGCCGAAGAAAGTGCACCAGCGGCGAGTTCACAAAACTGAAAGAGCGTCACAGTTTTGGCATTTTTCGGGGTTGTCATCGGGATCTGCTCCTGTCATCCAATATCAGTATGTCATTCCCGGCTGCTGCGGCGCGTCTATGTCTAAAATGAATGACAAGTTTGATGTTACACACACCAAGGCAAGTGTGTCCTCACTGATTCGTAAACACCAGCG